>NW_010541062.1:0-7114 GCF_000687285.1 Phaethon lepturus
GCTAAGACTCCCTTAATCCCTTCTCTCAGTACAGCAGCTGTGTTAGCAGGGCTGTATTAGCACTCAGGTGCCAATAATCAATTGTTAAATGCCACCTCTGAAATGGCCAGATGGTTGAGTTATATGGGGAGTAGGTTCTAGAGATAATTTGTCATTTTCTCGAAATCAGCTATGACTTCAGAAATTCCATTTCGTGCCACAGCAGAAATCAGATGTTGCGGTACGTTGGGGAGTGTAGGGGCTGCACGAAGTGCACCCACTGTAGCCTCCCTATTTCTACGGTGCTTGGGATCAATGTTTGAGCTGAAAGACCAAACATTGCCATTTGGCAGGTGCCAGGTTTGTCTGTTTAAAACATCAAAACCTAAAATACTTTCATGATGATCTCTAATTGCAAAGTGAGTAGTCTGACATCCATTTCTTGCCTGGGAGCCTTATAGCAGTTTGACACACAACACTCACTCTGTTCACACCAGTAATCTTACCTCTTTGCCGTCTGGATTGCACACCCAACTTCTTGGCATATTGTTATGTTAGTAGTGAAATTTGTGCTCCCGTATCTATTAAAGACTTCACCAATTGTCCCCGAGGACCAACTGGAATTAAAATGTATGGGCCATCATGACTTATCCACTGGTAAGCCTCCATTTTCTGGACAGGCAGGACCAATTGCCTTCTGGACACTACTCGTTTTTTGGCTTCATGCCCTGCAATTGTTTCCTAAGAGGGAGGAAGGGGTTGTCTCCCTTTCTAGGGACTGACACTGGAGGAGTTCAGATACACTTCTTCCTTTTGCTGTTATCTCATTTCTGGCAGGGGCTCTGGGAATGCCTAGGGCTAATGCATTCCTCCATAATTAGGTGCTCTTCAACAGCTTCCCAATTATGCCAATTGTCACGAGCCCATTCTTCTGAGAAGTTGGGACTCTGGATTCACTCCATGCCTCTGTAAATAATCGGTGATACTGCTTGCCATCCTGCTGACTGTGCCAATTTGTCACAGATAGAGTGATGCACTTCACTCACAAGACAAGCAAAAATATGTTTATTGATATAAAACAGCGATTTAACAAAGTTTGATAGTAAATGCGACAGTGGTTTAACAAGATTCGATGGCAAGGTACACTGGATTATTTACTGCATAGAGGACAAGGTCAGACAAAACTGTCAGGGAGACCCTCCCATTGAGTCACATGGCTACACATCTGTAGTAATACTTTACATAAATCTTGGATTGAAAAAGTACCAGCTGAGGCCTTCTTTAGACAACTAGAAGAATCTTCACATTCATGGCAGATGTTCAGCCACCTCCGGGAAAGCAGGACTCCATCATGTGTAAGGGTTACTTGGGAAGACAAAACTTCATAACTCCAAACGTCCTCCCTCTGAACGTCCCCCCAGCTTTATATACTGAGCATGACATCGTACGGTATGGAATATCTCTTTGGCCAGTTTGGGTCAGCTGTCCTGACTGTGTCCCCTCCCAGCTTCCCATGTACCCCCACCTTCTTGCTGGCAGGCCAGCATGAAAAGCTGGACAGTCCTTGACTGGTTAGCAACAACTGAAAAGATCAGTACATTATCAATGTTATTTTAATCACAAATCCAAAACATAGCCTCATACTAGCTTCTATGAAGAAAAATGATTCTATCCCAGCTGAAACCAGGACAAATGGGAATAGGGACCTGGTGACAAAGGTCATGAAAAAGGATGAAGAACTCAATGTTTTTGTCTTGGTCTTAACGGGTAAGACTGGCCTGCTGGAATCCCAGGCACTGAGGCCAGTGGGAAAGTCTGAAGCAGTGAAGACTTACCCTTGGTGGAGGATGATCATGCTAGGGAACATTTAAACTGGACATGCACAAGTCCATGGGACCTGGTGAGATGCATCCATGAGTGCTGAGGTAGCTGGCCAATGTCATTGTGAGACTACTCTCAATAATCTTTGAAAGATCAAGGTGACTGAGGGAGGCACCAGAGAACTGAAAGAAAGCAAATGTCACCCGTATTTCAAGAAGGGCCAAGAGGAAGGATCTGAAAAATTAAAGGCCAGTCAATCTCACCTCGATCCCTGGGAAGTTGATGCAACAACTAATCCTGCAAACTGTTTACAAACACATGAAGCACAGGAAGGTGATCAGGAGTAGTCAGTATAGATTTATGGAGGGGAGAGCATGCTTAATAAGCCTGATAACCTTCTATGATGAGATGACTAGCAGTGTGGATGAGGGCATGTTCATTTTTTACTTTAATAAGGCTTTCAACACTGTGTTCCATAACATCCTCGTAGACAAATCAATGAAGTACAGACTAGATAAGCGGACAGTGAGGTGGATCAAAAACTGGCTGAACTGCTGGGCTCGAAGCATTGTGAACAGTGGCACGAAGTGCAGCTGGAAGCCAGTCATCAGTGGTGTACCCCAGGGGTTGATACTGTTTAGTATCTTCATTAATGGCCTGGATGATGGGACAGAGTGCACTCTCAGCAAGTTTGCAGACAAAATGGTGAGGAATGGTTGATACACCAGATCAGTGTGCTGCTATTCAGAGGGACCTCAACATGCTGGAGAACTGGGCAGACAGAAACATCACTTAGTTTGACAAAGGGAGATGCCAAGTTCTGCACCTGCGGGATGGATAACCCCATGCAACAGTACAGGCTGGGGGACAACCAGCTGAGAAGCGGGTTGGCAGAAAATGGACCTGGGGGTCCTGGTGGATACAGGGTTGAACATGAGCCAGCAATGTTCCCTGTGGCAAAGAAGGGCAAACAGCGTCCTGTGCTTCATTAAGAGTGTTGCCAGGAGGTCAAGGGATTCTTCCGCTCTACTCGAGTGATAAGAGACATCTGGAGTGTTGGGTTCAGTTCTGGGCTCCCCAGCACAAGACAAATGGACATACTGAAGTGAATCCAGCAAATGGGCCGTGAAGATTGTTAAGGGATTGGAGCATCAGGTATTTGAGGAGAGGCTGAGAGCGCTGGGACTGTTCAGCCTGGGGCAGAGAGGGTTCAGGGGGATGTTATCAATGTGTTGATATCTGATGGGAAGGCAGTAAAGAAGAGGCAGTAAAGAAGAGGGAGCCAGACTTTTCTCAGTGGTGTCCAGTGGCAGGGCAAGAGACAATGGGCACAAACTAAAATACAAGAAATTCCATTTAGATGAGAAACTGTTTGGCTTCAAGGGTGATCAAACATTGGAATATGAGGGGTTGTGGAGTCTCCATCCTTGGAGTTATTAAAAACCTGACAGGACATATCCTTGAGCAACCTGCTGTAGCTGACCCTGCTCTGAGCAGGGGGATTGGACTAGACGGCCTCCAGAGGTCCCTTCCAACCTTAACCATTCTATGATTTTTTTTTTTTTCATGCATAACTACCTTAAGACAGAAAAATGTACTCATGTTGTATCATCATAGCTGGTAAGTGCCAGCTGTCTATTACAGAATTCTTTTATAGCATTACTTCCTGATTTCAGTAACTTATCTTTCACATATATTTTACTGCCAGGAAATGCAAAATCTGCTTCTTGTCCCACATGTATTTCAGAAATGGCAATTTATTGCCTAGATACTTTATCACCCCTTTACTTTTAAGGCTCTTGCATTAACATATATAGGAAGCTTTATGGGATGTAAGTTACTGGGGGCTTGGTTTTGTCTGTGTGTTTGCTTTAGAGCCGCTTGTGCAGTGTGAGCATATAAACCACTTCATTATAAAGAATATTCTTACCATCATAACTAAATTGCTGCTGACCATCTGTTTCCATTGGATCCCTCTGAGTCAGTAGTGTCTATCACAAATTTCTTTAATGGGATTTTGATTTAAAGCATCAGCTTTAAAGTTCTTAGGTGTGTTTAGTGGAAATTGTGATGACCACTTTCTGCTACAGAGGAAAAACAGTGCTTTGAGCTTAAGAGCCACATCCTACTATCCTTACGTATGCGGTCTGCATTGATACTTCATTATAAGTAATAAACATGATAACAAGAAACTGGATTTAGACTTATGTCTGACACTGTAGCAGAAGGTGTATTAATTCTAAAAGGAAAACACAGTTATAAAAGATGGCACTGATAATTCATGAAAACTGCAAAAAGCTGCAAAGTGTTTCTCATGAACAATGCTGAAAAAAACATTGCTATTGAACTGTTGAAACTTATCTTGAGTTTTGTTATATTTCATTGGAGCTTCACATTTGATGAAATTTCTGCTTTATAAGTGGCTATGTTCTCTAATTTTTGTACTTACTGATATAGTAAGTATAGTCATTCTTCACTTGGGGAAAAAAAGAAGATAAGCTAGGTCTCCTAAATGCTTTTCAAAGTAGAGGTATGCCATAAATGACTACAGAGGGAATTGTCACTTTGGAGATTTGTAGTGTGAACCTTTCCAGTTTCCTCAAATTATTATCTTAAATTGATTTCCAGCTAGAGTTTATTCTTTTATGATATGCAATGTAATTCAACTTTCCTTTAATATTAGAAATCTTTTTGGTCCATTATGTGTTAATAAGCAGTGAGGTCTTTCTTACTAAATTTACTTCAAAAGAGTTAGAAAAACATAATGGAAATTTTATGGGAGCGATTGACTGCTTACAGCTTTCCAAGACTGCCTGTCTCACATGATATCCTGGACACAGAAATAGCACTTGTATACGAGGTTTTACGTGCTTTGTGAAGGCTAGATACCAAAATTGCCTTCTGAACTAAGAACTGGGAATCAGGTCAAGAGCTATAGCAAGTCCCAGTCCTTTTTCCATCTAGTTTCAAAATCTGTGCTGAGGAGTGATTCTGAAGGACTTTCTTCCAAGAGGAACTGAGGTCTAGTAAAGGCATTTCTAAGAACCAATATCTTAAGACGTTGTTTTTGTGTATGTGGTTTTTGTTGTTGTTGTGTTTGGTTTTTGTTTGTTTTAAACCTAGGATGCACTTTTCATCATTGTTCAAGCTTTGGATGATGTACTGTCAAGTTTTGTGTGACAGATAGAAATTAATTTCCTTTGGGGGAAGGTACTCCCTTGTGAAGTCCTGCTGGAAGACTGAATTGAATTGAGGGAAGTCAGATAATCATTACATTTCTAAAACACTTGCAAAAGCTGTGACCATTGCTTTGAAGCCAGCAAAGAAGTTTCAGGTGTGTCACATGCAGTAAAAGGTACTTTGGAAGAATTGAGCAATTGGCCAAAACGTTTTGTTCCTTCAGGGTTTGGGAATCTGTATGCTGAGTGTTGTTAATGGTTACTTCAGCAGTTCAAAGGTGTTGTATTTTGTGATCTTCGAGAAGGGTTACCGGAAAAGGAGAAATCTTAGGAACAGGTAGATTTTCATCTTTATCCAGCAGTGCACCTTATTGGAAATGGTTCAATCTTATTGGAGCTCTTCATTTTTCTTGCCATTCATAACAAAGTTGCAGGCATTGTAGTTAAGATTTTACTCTTTGCAAACATGAAATTCTAATAAAAATTGTATTACATATTCTCCAGAAGAAGAGAAACAGGAGTAAAGTACAACAGAAATAGTAGATGAAGTAGTTAGCTTTGATTAGATAGTGATTGATAACATCTTGTAATGGTAATGTCATGTTATGTTTAAGTTTAAGGCTTAGCTTTGTAGTATTTATGGTAGTTTATCATCAGTAAAACTCTGTAGGGGTATTAAATGAAAGTTTAACAAAATAGAAGTTTTATATTTAAAATATTGTAATGCAGACAATTTAGTATAGTGCAGAACTATTTTACTACTTTTTTTTCTCCAATTAGAAAGGGCATGGCTTTGCTGGTTGGAGATGTATTTTTGGGGGATTAACATACCTGTTTCTCATCCTGGTTGAATAACTGTAGTGGTTGTTCTAAACTGTAGTTACAGTCTAATTGGGGAAGTAGAAAAGTTGGATCCTTGGATCTAGTGTTTCCAGTTCATCCACTTCATCTGGTTGCAGAGAGCTTATTTAACCAAAGGTCTGCATATTTGTCAAAGCAAGAATAGGAAGCCCGTGGCTCATATTGAGTACTGGCACCTAAAGCTGGAAGCTGAATCTTTTTCAGTTCCATGAGTCTGTGAATAGAATAGTGATGACTTTGTTGCTTCCACTGACTGTGTAGGAAGAAATGCCTCTGTCATTATGGATACTTCTAATTTTGTTTAAAAAGACCATTTCAGTTGGAGATGTTGAGTTACCCATTTCTTTTTGTAAGATGTGTTTAAAAAGTCTCTGGTGGTTTGTGTTGGAGTTTTTTATTGGTTTGTTTTTGTTATTGTTTGTTCTTACAGTAAAAGGGATTTTAAAAAACCAACAAACCACGACTACTCTGTGTGCATGTTTCTGCCTTCCATTAAAGTAATACACAAATAGGAATAAAAGCAAAAAGTAAAAACAACATGGAATAGCTTTGGGAAATGAGTAAATTTAAGTGTAGACTTAATTCTTTGCAGAATTTAGTGCAGTCTCTGGATTACTGATGCTCTTTTACCTTGTGATGACTTTTACAGCTGTATGTACTCTTGGTGTGGGGTTATGTGTTAATTGTAACTTAATCTAAAGAGGTTAGTGTGGTGAACTTCAGGGAAAGTTTTTGCTTTGTTACTGTCGATGTCAAGATTAGAAATGTTAGATGCAGCTTTCCTCGGGGCCTTTGTAATCTAAAAGTCTCACTATTTTTCTTTAAAATGGAGAAAATGCCTACTTTTAGAGGAGGAGCTGAAAAAAATATTCTGCAGTTGTTGAAAGTACTAATTTTGTTAATATAACGTTGCTCAATGACTTGTTTACACTTTTATTTTTGGAATAAATGGCTGAATTGTCTTTGGATTAATTTTGTTATAGAGTAAGTGCGGTAGCTATATGCCATGTATAATAAAGATTACTGCTAAAGAAAATATGTAGTCAGTTTGAGTAGGCAATTTTTTTTTTTTTTGGTAATTTTTTTCTCCCACTTTCTGGGCAACCTGATCTTGGTGTCCCTGCTTGAGCAGGAGGTTGGACAATATGACATCCAGAGGTCACTTCCCACCTCAACCATTCTGTGATTTTTGGGAGAAAAGCAGTGAGATGCACAAAATCATGGATGCATGTGCACATTAGTAGTCCTCTATTCCTTCCTTCCCCCTCAAAATG
>NW_010541062.1:7145-7682 GCF_000687285.1 Phaethon lepturus
GGGGGAGGGAAAATTAGTATATGCAATGTCTTTGGTATTTGTTGCTACGGACTATCTACCTCATTGGTACTAAAAGGCATTGTTCAGTGCGATGGAGAGAAGTTGCAGTGTTAGCTTCATGGTAATTTTTAGTCCTGTCAAATTTTAAGGGACTTGTTTTATGCTGCTCCTTGTGTTGCGTACTGAAAAGGAGAGCTCTACAGATATATCTGCATGGGCAGACGGCATTTTATGGAGGAATGGGATTAATACATAAATCATGGACATGAGGAAAATGATAAGTAGTTGGGGCAGGAGAAAGGCATGTCAGGAAGAAGTAAGATTGTGTATTGTGCCTTCAGTCACCTAAAAGCTGTGTTCATAAAAGTTTTGGGAAGTGTAACTGTCTTCCTTTTGACTCGTTTGTCTTTGTGCTGTCCACTGAGTCAGCAGAAGCCCTACTCCATAAGAGGATGGGAATCCCAGCTGTAGTTATTGATTGCATGTATTTAAACTCATTTTCCATTGGAGCTGGAAGCTATTGTGCAGCGGGACAGC
>NW_010541063.1:0-5363 GCF_000687285.1 Phaethon lepturus
ATGCTGGCTGGGCCTGATCCCTTGGTTATTCAGACACGAAAAAACATAAAAGCACCTGGATCCAAGTTTGTAAAAGGTATTTGGGTGCAGAAGCCCCACTGAAAGAAATAAGCCAGCCCCATAGAAGCTTCAATACTCAAATACCTTTAAAAACTGGGATCTCAGTTTAAAAAAAAAAAAAGCAAACCACACACACAGACCTCAACAACAATAAAAACCCAAAAAGCTTTCCCTAAGAGTACAGTAGTTGAGGAAGCCATTAGCATTGCAAATTAAAGCTCCTCCTTAGCCGCTTAAGAATAGCGAGGGGTATAATTCTCACCATAACTCACTTTCCTTTTGAAAACATTAAGGACAAACACATATCATCCCACTACAGCTTTTCCCACTGAAATGCAGATGATGCTACACCAAGGTTAGTGACTTTTTTTGGGCTCCATGGCGTGGGAAGTTAAGGATCTAGCTTTCATACCAGTGAATGTCTTAAAAGCGTAAACAAAACATGACAGAATTTTTTTTTCTTCAATATTTTCAGAGAAAGAAGGAATACTTGCTGGCCTAATAAACTGAAGGACAACACACACAGTACTGAAGACTTTCACTAGTGGGATTTCAAGCTATAGAAGGCAAAGTTGGTAAATCAATTTTTGTTGAACAAACTTCTTTTTGAACCCCAATTCTTGTTCCCCTGTTCAATCAATAGCATTGCTTTCAGGAGAGGATTTGGGTGTGGGGCTTTTTCCCCCTCCAAGTAAGTACAACTTGCAAATTATTCCACTTTGAAAAACAAATCAGACAGTCTGTGGGCCCTACAAATATAATCCAGCATTTCCAGGACCTATTCTTGTGCACCCTTGATGTGTGGACATACTACTATCATTGACAGTTATATGTTTGTCTCAAGCATAGAATACATCCCTCGCTTTTTAAGGGTTAGAAGTTCATGCCCCGGGAAGAAACTGCAGCATTACATTCACTTTCACATCAAGCAAAGATCTAATGAGTGATGTTTTCCACAAGAAAACAATTCTTCTAGAAGATACTATGTTTATGCATGAATATAACACAAGATGCACAAAGTCATTGTTTGCATATGCTGCATGACTATTATAAATCTGTATGTGTAGAAGGTTAACCAGAACTGAGAGCAGATATTTAAATCTATGAAGCTTGACAGCTTCTTCCACATTAGTAAGCTGCCTGTCTTCGCATTACACACTTCTCCTCCCACCTGTGGAGCAACATCCCACTTTCTTTAAGAAGCACTGCTGCCGGGTGAGGTAGCTGGGGAAACTGAAGGAAGAAACGTCTCCCAGCTGAGATCCTCACTTTCATTCTCCCAGTTGTTTTGCTTATTTTGCATATCAGAAGCCCAGTTCTTTTAAGACACTGTTCACTGTGCTCCCCAACAATACCTCAGAAACAAAAACCTCTACTAGACTGCAGCTTTTTCTCCTGCCACATCCCCAGCCAGGTTTTCTGACAGCCCGCTGCCCCGGTAATTCCTCTGCAGTATCCCCAGCTGCACCAGAGCAACTGAGTATATTGTAGGTATTGACTGGAATATAAATATCATGTGCCATTACCACTGGAAACACAATATAAGATGCACCTACCCAGAATAAAGGTGCGAAGAATATTTAATGAAACTCTAAAAAAAAAAAATCCTTAAAGGTATTATATTATTTCTATCTTATTTTATGGACAAGGTGCCGGTACAGACCCTGGCATGCTTTTTTAAGTATTGACTATTATAAAACAAAAACTAAAAACCTCTCAGTAATCACAGCATGGTAGCAATCTGCTTCAGCTGTTACTCTCACTAAAAATAATTTAATGTCATGTCAGATACTGATATATCTGATTGTGTGCAAAACTGCAAATACATTTAAAACCCTGGCACTGGGTTCAGTGGGAATTCATTTTTATAAGTTCATATATAAATGTATGCAGATAAGGAAAGCAAGAATACAAAAATCTCTCCCGCACAGGCTAAAAGTGTGTGTAAATGAGTGCTTAAAGAGGTTTACCAGCTTTTATTTCTTTCTTACAGCTGTTAAGACTTGCAAAAAGCACTCACTCATTCTTTACTGCTTGCTGTCTGTAAGCATTTGCGGTCTGGCCAAGAAGAATATATTGTGCAATGACTGTGAGCATATGTTTAATATGTTTAATAAACACCACCAAAAGCTTACATTGAGGAAACATTAATAAGTTTAGAATCACTAGCAAAAGTGCAGAAACACAGAATTAAAACTATTGCTCCATTTCAACTACAAACTCTGACTACCTTTACCTGCAGGTCATACTTAATAGTTCTGGTCCTTCAACCTTTGTCTACGCCAGTAACCCTTTTTTTCGGGAAATGTCCCCTGGGACATAGTGGTGAAGTCTTTATTCAGATAAAACTCTCATTGAGCTGACCTCAATACATGGATTTTCTCATAGGAAAAGAGCATTCCTTAGCATTAGAATTATAGCATATGGTTCAATGTTTGTAAAAATACCTTGTTTAAATTAAGGATGGGACTGAAAACATGCACTTACACTCCTTTGCTTTACACAGATTATGCTATGCTGTATGCCTTAAACAACAGCTGAAGTACTTTGCTTTCATTATAACTGTTTACAATTAAATCTGAGCTTCCAGGCTCCAGTTGAAATCACTGCTAGTAAGATAAGCTGTGTATCTGAGAAGTTTTTAATAAACAAAGGAAGTGAGAAAGGAAACAATATTATGCACACTTTACAGATGAGAAACTAAAGCTTGGAATACCACAAAACCATGTCCCTAAGCACCACATCTACAGATCTTTTAAATACCTCCAGGGATGGCAACTCAACCACTTCCCTGGGCAGCCTGTTCCAATGCTTGACAACCCTTTCACTGAAGAAATTTTTCCTAATATCCCATCTAAAACTCCCCTGGCACAACTTGAGGCAGTTTCCTCTTGTCCTACTGCTTGTTACTTGGAAGAAGAGACCAACACCCCCTTGCTATGACCTCCTCCTTTTACATAGCTGTCAAAAGCAATAACATCTCCCCCGAGCCTTCTCTTCACCAGGCTGAACAACCCCGACTCTCTCAGTCTTTCTTCATAGGAGAGGCGTTCCATCCCTCTGATCATGTTTGTGGCCTTCCTGTGGACATGCTCCAAGAGGTCCATATCTTTCCTGTGCCGAGAGCTCCAGAGTTGAACGCAGGACTCCAGGTGGGGTCTCACCAGAACGGAGTAGATGGGCAGAATCCCCTCCCTTGACCTGCTGGCCACACTTCTTTTGATGCAGCCCAGGATACGTTTGACCTTCTGGGCTGTGAGTGCACATTGCTGGCTCATATCCAGCTTTTTGTCCACCAGTACACCCAAGTCCTTCTCGGCAGGCTGCTGTCAACTGGGACCTCCCTGGTTAGCCAGGACTGATGACAAATGATTGAAAGTTGCTTGGTGAGCACTTCTGTCAGCTCCCTCACTACCTTGTGTGGATCCCAACTGGCCCCATAGACTTGTGTGTCTAAGTGGTGTAGCAGGTCGCTAACCATTTCCCCTTGGATTATGGGGGCTCCATTCTGTTCCCCATCCCTGCCTTCCAGCTCAGAGGGCTGGGTACCCAGAGAACAACTGGTCTTACTACTAAAGACTGAGGCAAAGAAGGCATCAAGTACCTCAGCCTTTTCCTCATGCTTTGTCACTGTGTTTCCCTCCACATTCAATAAAGGACAGAAATTCTCCTTAGTCTTCCTTTTACTGCTCATGTATTTCTAGAAACACTTTCTATTGTTTTTTACAGCATCAGCCAGATTGAGTTCTAGTTGGGCTTTGGCCCTTCTAATTTTTTTCCTGCATAACCTCACAACACCCTTGAAGCCCTTCACAACACCCTTGTAGTCCTCCTGAGTTGCCTGCCCCTTCTTCCAAAGGTCATAAACTCCCCCCCTCCTCCCCGATGAATTCCTGCCAAAGCTCTCTGTTCAGCAAGGCTGGTTGTCTTCCCCACCGATTCATCTTTTGGCACATGGGGACAGCCTGCTCTTGAGCCTGTAAGATTTCCTTCTTGAAGGATGTCCAGCCTTCCTGGACTCCTCTGCCCTTCAGGACTGTCCCCCAAGGGACTCTGTCAACCAGGCTCCTAAACAGGCCAAAGTCTGCCCTCCAGAAGTCCAATTGTTAATTTCTCCTGTTTTCCCTCATTTAATAAATTTGCTTATTCATAATTAGATTCAGCAAAAAAATTTACTGCTTAGTGAGAGGGTAACTCTCAAATTAAAATGGTGCAAGAAAGTTTCCATCTCTATTCTCACAGAGCTGTAAAATGCACTTCTGCTCCTGTCAGTGTACACTGAAAAATGTATGTTTTTATACATACACTATTAAAGATATGTTCCAAATATTTAGTATAGGGAATAGACAACTTTCTAGCTATAAATATAAATGAAAATAAATGCTGTGAGTACTTTACTAGCTTAGGAGAAATGCAAGTTATGGCTAGTGTTTACAGGGAAACTGAAGTTCAAGACAGCAAGGAATGAAAAGGAGGTCGACTGTGACAAGACAGACAAGAGGATGAAACCTCCAAGGATGAGTCATGGAATTTTAGCAGAAAGACAGCATGCAGTAATAAGTAATTAAGCATAACTTTTGGCCATGATAACTGAATACTAAACTTTATGTGATATTCTTTAATCCCATTATATATTGACTAGATTATTGTATATTAATTCAGAAGCACAAACTTTGCATGACAGATCATAATAAGATATGACTCCACAGTTCAGAAAGATAAACTCTGAACAGCTGCAGGTAAGAATTGCAAATTATATGATTATATTAGAAGCATACTCCAATCCTATCAAAATAATTGCTAGAATTGAGAGACTGATGGTTAATCTTGTAGGTCATTCCACAAAGCTCTACCTCAAACCACCAGAGATAAGCGAAACAAATATTTTTTTTTCTGAGGAAACAGAATGTTAAGCCTGTATTTGAATTCTGCTTTGAATTGTTAATAAGGTTTTTGCAGCGTAGAGTAACACAGTAAACAATGATTCTCCAAAACAACTCTTTACACTCTTCCAAATCTCCCCAGACAGCCATTTGCCATGATACCCATCTAAAATCTGAACAACGCGCAGGCAGCTGTTGCTGCGCTCTGATCCTCCTGATGCTGACTGCTCTTTGTCTCATTGTTCCATTTTCCCATGTCTGCTGTACCCACCTGCTGCCTGTTTATACACAGATTATAAAGTCTTTGAGACAGGAATCACTCTTTGTTCTACATTTATACAACATCTGCCACCTAGTAAGTAAATACTGAATTACTTCTCACTGAATGAAAAAAAAAAATGTAGACAGGCATTATTATGT
>NW_010541064.1:0-32196 GCF_000687285.1 Phaethon lepturus
GTAGTGGGCGACAACGTCCTCCTTCTCCCTGCCGTAGGTAAAGCCACAGCTCCTGATCTGAAAATAGCTCCTTTCCTCCTGCGAGCTGATCCGCTGGGAAGTGTGGAGCATCCGGCAGGTGCCGAGGGCTGGCCCAGGGTGTGCGACTGCTGCTGGGCCACCGCGCGCCGGAGCAGGGCAAGGCGGCTGCCGAACTGGTGGGGTGACCTGCGGGCAACCGGCGGCGGTGCGTGGACTTTTGAGCTGTTAACAGCCCACCTGAGTCAACGTGCTGTCCTCCGTCTGTCCGAAAAGGCTTGCTCCTGGTCCGAACTGACCAAGGATACCAAAAATGGCTACAGCATCTGGAAAGTGTCTGCTTTTTTTTTTTTTTTTCCTTTTGGGAGAAATTTGCAAAATACCAAGTCAAAACAGCTGAAGAGTGGAACGGATGTTTGGGATTGCCAGAGAAACTATATTTAAAGAGTCTTCAGATATCAAGCTACTTCCATTATTAGCACAAATAATCAATGCTTTTTAGCCTACATTAGCCCATCCTAGTGTGCTACACCAGTTCATCTAGTTGTGAATCTTTCCCCCACCTCACTATGGCTGCATCCACCCTTGTTAATGTTTGCTTGGCCAAAGGTATCTTTTTTTAATGGATGCATTCCCTAAACCTCACTTCTCCCATCATTAGTATATGCAGCCATAAGGTACGGTTTACTGAATAAAATTTAGGCAAAATTGGATAAAGCAGCCTGTTTAGACAGAGGCTGATTTATAGAACCGTATTCATATAACCTGTATGGCAGAGACCTGCTTCCAGTCTGTTTATATTCATTTGTAGATGCTATTAAATGGCAAATATATTAATCCCATTCAACAGATCATTTGTGCCAGAGACTAAATACATCCAACTACTATTAACATTATTTACTTTGCAGTAGGACCTAGGAGACCTTGTCAGAGATGGTACTCATTTTGCTAGGTGCTGCATGAATACAAAGCAAAAAAGGTGCCGCTGCTCTACAGGAATGTAAGAAAACTTGCAGGTTGGAAGTAGCTTGAAGGCAGCCTCAGAGAAAGCCAAACGTGCTTGAAATCCTGAAGGCACAGCTAGCAGCTAGGTTTGGCCTTTCCTTCATTACAAAATGCCATAGCAGCCCCAGAGCCTCTCCAAATCGCAGTGGTAGGCAGGGAGGGGCTAAGAGGATCCCAGCCCGGGCTGAGGAAAGCCACCTTTGCAGGAGAACTGCTAGTGAATGGAGTGGGAACAGATTGCATTTGCCATATTCTGGGATTTAGTTTCTACACAGAGTCTGGTGAGGTTTTTCAGTGGTGATCCACAACCTCATCTGTGGTTTTATTCTGTGTACCTCCAAGTGGCAGGGTTGAAATCAGATTACACCTGCTTCTTGTTGTTGCAAAAATTAAAGGTGGCTGTTGCAGTCAGAAGGATGTACTTACTAACAACTTACACAGTCCTTATCAGGACTAGCCAGGAAGGTTGTGAAGCTTTGCCTCAGCTTTTTTGTATAATAGCCCCTTGCTGCAGATCCTTTGAAAGCAGCAGTGAGAGATATACCCTTGGAGAGAGGGTGAGGATTTTTCTTAAAGTCTTATCATGCTGTTACTCTGATAAATTGTGCTAGATGATGGTAATAACAAGCATTTCATATACACTAATCCTCCCAGGGTACAGCTGATGCCATGAGTGTGGGATGGTAAAGGTTTTGGCAATGAATTCACTGCAGTTCATTGCAGATTAGAGCGACAAGAAATGAGTGAAGTTATACCATAAGAGACGGATAAGTAAAGCTGAACTCAAAGGCAAGCATTTTAGTTACGATATTTAAGAACATGTTAGGACGAGGAAAACTGAAAGGTGGTGATGCTGTGTGGCTGGACTCCCCCTGAAGTTACCAGTACCAAGCAGGATGAGAGCAACAGTTTTACCAGGGCCTTCCTTGCAGCTTGGGCTCCGATGCTGCTGTCGCTGGTGTGCAGTTCGCTGGCGGGAGAAGGATGTCTGTATAAAAGGCTCAGCTCATCCCCCTTCCTTTTAAGTTGGAGACAGCTCACAGTATAGGCAAACCTGAAACAGCACAAACAAAACAAGGAGAAACAGCATCTTATCTTCTTTATAGTTAAACACAAAAGGTGAGAAAACCACCTTAACCCCCAAATGTGTACCTGTCCTCAAGCTGTCTCACGTATTTGAGCCCCGTAGGAGCTATGCGCAGGAGCAACCGTATGCGGTTCCTTGCTCCTGGCTGAATGCTGCCATGACACATTTGACCTTAGGTCCCTATATGATGAATTGTGTATTACCAGCACGTAGCATGAAACCAGAAGGAGCGTATGTGGGTACGCGCGGTACGGCAGGTGAAACGAAGCACTTTAGTCAGGTATAACCCAACACTGGTGCAAACTGGCTGAGTTTTCCTGAAGCTGCTGGAGCTTCCACAGTTCATACCACGGGAATGTCTGATCCAAAGCTGTTACGTACCTGCATAACAGCTCTGTACAGAGCCCGCCTGTCCCCGCGTCACTGTGTGCCTAGCTGCTTGTTTAATTGCCAGCATATAAAGTAGTGCCAACGCTGGCTGAACTCACTCACACAGTCCAGCCACCACAGTTGCCGCAGTTAGTAGGCAAAACTTCACGAGTGCAGGTACTTTCAATTTGACTTCAAATAACGTACGTGGACATGAGTTGTGTAGTATTTCTAGGGAATGGCAAAGCCAGAGTATATGCATTGAGCAAAAAGCTAAACTTGCCCAGGATGGTGAAAATCCGGGGGAACTCAGCTAAGGAATTACTTGGGTGCAGATGAGATAATCTACCACAGATATCTAAAAGAATAACGAAACATTTCAATGAGAAATAAGTTAAATTAGAGACTATTGCATATATTTTAGTTTTCCACAATCTGCTGGATCTTTAACTTAAAAGTTCACATCTTTTAGTGGAAAAATTAATTTCTCTTTCACAAGTTCCACTTAGATTTTGTTGCTAATAAACCCAAAGATGTAAATACTATTAAGTACAAAACAGCCTGCTGCGTAATTGTTTCAAACCAATTACAGATTATATCGAGCCATTCATTGAGCAGAAACAGTTTTTTCCAAGACACCAGCTCCCTGTACCTTGAAATTTTATTAGTCTAAGAATTTCATGCACCATATGTTGTAATACGAGACTAGCTGCAATTGAACAAACAACTTTCTGATATATAAGTGAATGATAACCTGATTTTAAATGTGTTTATCTAATGAGATAGTAACTGTAATTTACAGCACATATAAAAACTCCCACTGTTACTCCTGGTGCACCTTTTGGCTAAAAAGGGTGATGCACTGAGATATGCTAATGAATATCGTCTTAGTTTTTACCAAGTCAGTAATAAAATTTGCATTTGATATTGTGCACAGTAAACTGGGTTATTAGCCTTGAAAATGAGTCTCATAAAATTTAAATATAGGCTTAAATCATATTAACTGTCCTGTAGATTTTCTGAGAGGCTTTAAACCATTGTGCTCTTGTTCTTTAGTGTTGAGCGTGCAGATGTCATTTTGCCTTCAGGGGTGCCCCAAAATACGCACGTATTGGAGCCTGCAGGATGAACAGCAGATCAACCCCTTCTTCTTTCATCCTCGGGGAACTGGATGCAGCTCCAGGGCTGGGAAACTCACTGTGGGAAGGGGGAAAGGAAAGGGGGAGAAGAAGGTAGTGTTGCTAAGGTGTTGGCCCTGGGCTGGGGCAAGACAAAGCAGTGGGTTCAGCCCTGCACGTCTCACTTCACCGGTCTGATCAGTGGTGACCATGCGTTGGGGGGAAAGGTTTCTGCGCTGAGGTCTTGTCTGGTGGCAAGGAGGTTCTATTGGTTCAGGGCAATGGTGTTTCAGCTGCATGGTCATGGAGAAGAGAATGTGACCCCTAGTGTTTTGAGTGAGTGGGAGGTATTTGAAAGACAGTTGGATCTCCACTGTGGACAGATAAATCTGAACTGCAGTCCCAAAGGACAAATTGTTGGAAAGGAAGATGGACAAAGCTGAATGGCCTGTCTCCGGTCGGAGGGAAGCCCTAGTCCCAGCAGCATGCAGGGACGAGCAGTGCGTTGAGCTTGGCTCTGCCAGGCACCAGGTGTTCCTGTGTCCATCAAGGTTAGGGCTTAAACACTTTAAAGCACAGCGCAAACCTCTCTCTGTTTTGAAAGGGAGGCTGCACGCATTCAGAATGCTTCCATGGTATGTCAGACCTTTTAATTCACTTTATGAGCCCAAATCCACTTATCTTCCTTCTGCTACTCACTGAACAAACACAATATCGTAAACATCAGGACCCCACGATGCTTCATCGGGCTAGGCTGACTGCCAAGAGCCAAGGGCTTGAAAATTGAAGAAAAAACAAAACAAAATAGAAAAGACGAGCAAAACATTCTCCTAGCCATGGAAAAGGAAGGGTTTCCTGACGGTGCGGGCAAGTTTCTCGTCTAGGTGCTGCACCCTCAGGCAGTTTGCACGGCACTTCCCGCAGTACTCCGTCTCCGTCTGTTCCAGCATATCACGATTTGGCAGGCACCCGAGCTGCATTATGTAGTGTTAAAAGAGGCTGACACTTCCTTTGACTGAGACATCTTCCCTGACTGAGCCTTCCCCACTTAGCTTAAAGAAGAGGAAGCACCAGGCTGGTTCCTCTTGTTCGACTGCTAATGACACAGCTCTGCGGACCACCTAGCAGGTCCTTCCTGGTATGGCTGGCTGGCCAACTAGGTGATTGTTTTATTACAAGGTTTATCTAAAGCAGCTATAACATTTCTACATAAGGATTCCCCAGGAGGAAAATGAACTACCTCAAGCATTAATCACAGACTGTCGTTTTGCTTGACTTCTGGGACTTTGGGAAAAGATGAAGAGAGAAAGGACATAACTAAAGTCTCAGGCACTGGCTGAGTAGTTTGGACTTCCTTTCATCATGAAAAGCAGCTGAAAGGAGCTCTTCACCATCCTTAAGGACCCCATGGTATCATGACTATGAGCCTGGTTGAGGAATCACGCCCAATTGGGACACCCCACGAGCACAACAATGGCAGAATACGGAGAAATTCCTAATTGCAACCCTGATCGTCCTGAAGACCTGGGCTCCTCCTCGCTCCTTCCTGGCAGAGATGGCTTCTCTTTCTATGCAAATGTCACCCAGGGGAGGGTGGATGGGAGAGAGGTGGTTTGGTGTCAGGGGGCAGGTTTGAGGCTCTACTCACTTGCTGCCACGGTACAGAGGGAAGATCGCAACGTCATTAGACCACCTTCAATCTAATCTCTGTTGCAGATATTTCATGCAAGAAAATAAAGGTTTTGTTTTGACCTGAGCCAAGATTTCAGGTAACTTCTGACTGGGTATACTGGCTTGTGGAAAAAGTGACATGCAGAGAAAGAGACAGTATAAAGAAAAATAGTAAGTGGAGGTGGAGTGCCTGAATAACAGTCAAGTTAGTTCCTTTACCTTGCCTCGCTGGGCACTGCTAGCAGGCATTAAAGTGAAGCAGCAGTGGAAATCATGCGCGTAGAAGTTATCATGCAGGTTTTTTTTCTTCTCCTTTAGGCTATCGCCATGTATCCTCAAAATATGGAGGGTCCTACTCATTGTAATCCTCAGTGCCTCTGTCTGTACCAGCATATTCTGTCCCCATTGTCACCATGAAGTGTAACAACACCGGTGCTGACAATGGTTTATTAGCTGATTTATAGGGGTAAATCAGGGGTAAATTGAGCCCTTCTTTAGAAAGCCTTGAGTTCACAATGCCAAGATATGCTGAGCATAAAAACTCATGTGGGGAAAAAAAAAGGCCCCGAACAATACTGACACTGTGTGGAGCCAGTATTGCAATCACGCAATCTCAAGAGGTCTGTGAAGAAAACACAGCGTGCAGTATGGTGGAAGGGTACGTAAGCGCAGTATCACCTATTGTGTCGGCACAGAAACATGTAAATGTTTCTGTGGAAAAAATAACGCCAGCAGTGAAATGTTATTATTTGGTGGGAGGGGGGAGAGTTTAAGGAGAACTTTTACTAAGCCCAAACTCAAGTTTTCAGCTTTGGCTTTACTCTCAAGAAAACAGAAGAGTTGAAAAAGAGAACAAAATGTATGTTGGTTTTTACTTTCTGTAAAAATAACCCTTTTAGCATTTATAGAAATCATATTTGTTTTCAGTATTTATAAATATACTGTATATTTATTAACTGTTTATAAAGACATGTATAAATTACTGTTTTATATATATGTGTATATATACATACACACATATAAAAACACACATATATATAAAATAAAGCTATTTCTCAGGTCTATGCATTCATCTGGAGAAAGACAGACTTCATCCTGGAAAGCTTTTGATGCAAAAGGCCGAAGAGAGTGAGTGGGAAACGGTATCCCATAGTTTGGTCAAAGTGCTATCACTCTGTTATCAACAGCCGCAAGGTCTAAAGTGAGGAGTCAAAGTACCAGTCTCACAGAAAGGCTGGCAGTACTGCCAACCTAGGTTTTCATCTGTAATTTCATGTCAGGAGCTGAGGATGTCCATGTCTAAGACTGTACTATGCTGGAAAAAATTTCTTAGAAAGTTTCAGCCTGCTAGAGGTAGTGGAAAAATGAAGTTGTATTCGTGTTAAGGGATTCTTGTGTCTCCAGCTTTGAAGCTTTGATAACCTTTGAGGCTATGACCAGGTTGTAGAGCAGCTAGGGTCTGTGGTTGGAGACCTGTTAGAAATTACTGTATGTCTCTTGCCTTGTGCTACCCAGGTTTCTTCCCTTGGAAACTGGAGCACAGAAGGAGGCATTATAGAGTGTCAGTTCCTCATCTTCCTGTGTAGCTGGAAGGTGGTAGATGCATGTGCTCAGATAGGGAGTTGAGAAACACTCTTTTGTCCCAAATAGGCTGTGTTGCCTTTTTGCAGCTAATTTTATGCCCTTTCCATGGGGGAGAGAATAACAGCCACATTGGGAGTAGTTAGAAGACTTAGAAGATAAATTCCTCAGGCCCACTCCGGAGGCAGAGCAGCTCTGCTCTGCTGGAGCAGGGGGAATGGGCAGCTCATCTCCTCAGCAGCGTCACTGCAAGCGTCCATGCACACACCAAAGCAAGCTGGGCAGACACACATTTCTCACAATAGCAGTCTGCACAGCACCGGCAGGATCTTTTTTTATAGAATAAATCTCTTGCTTTGCCAAATGCAAACTAGTACTTTGTACACAGTCTGAAGAGGCGGCCTTTGTCTCATAGATGAGCAGGTTATAAAGCTCTAGCGTTTGTAAATGTTTGGTTGGTGTTTTAACTCAGCCAATCCAGATAAAACGAGTAAACAAACCCCAACACCAAAATACTCTGAAGTACTGTTCTTCACAAAACCAGCCATCGCAAGAATGGGACACATCAGCCTGAAGGACTGCCCATTTTATGGCCCAGTGCATCCTCTCTCAAACTAACCAGCACATCTTCTCTCAAAGGATGCAGGATTGTTTAGCCGTCAGGGTGATCTGATTATATAATGTGTAAGAGAAGGCAGCAAGAAAAATGTGCAGACATATATATTCATGGGTTTTATATATATATGTTGGGGGCTTTTTGTACAACAGTTTGGTTCTTCTACAGGATTTCTAAAAGTAGTAACATTTTTTTATTTCATAAAAGAGGTTCTTTTTTGTGAGTAAGGTAGTGTGGTCACCTCTCTTCCTATCTGCTGTTCTGCTTGTGCCCCATCTGAAAACTTCTGTGCTTGTGAAACTCCCCGCTTGCAGTAAGAGAAGCTTTCTGGCCTGCATGGGTGCTGTGGGAAGTCAGAAAACATGAGCCACTGGGCTCAAAACCCAAAAGAAAATGAAAAGAATAACCCATGGTTCAAACAAATGGTATGTTTCTGTGGGTTTAGCTCACGATGTGTCAACATCTGGTGTGATGCGCAACGGACCTTCTTTCATCCCCTCATTATTTAGACAGCACTGGTGATACAGGGTCAGCCTGGCCTGAGACCTGGGGTGAGCTCCTTGGTACCCCTCCAGGCTCGATGCCAAGGGTCCTTCCATGTCGGCTGAGTGCTTGCCCAAACCTTCCTGCAGAGCCCTCGGTGGGGAGGCTGGCCAGAGGTGCCCGCACACCCCTCAGTCCCAAGGGCGAGCCGGATGCCCACAGCAGCTGCCAAAGAGGTGCTTGCAGGCACCTCTGGAGGGGCTCAATAGAGAAGCGGGAAATCCTACAACCATGTAGTTTTGCAGATGAAACCCCGTTGCTTTCAGCCTGGTGAGAGCCCCATGGCTGGGGCAGGCCGTTAGTCGTCTTTGCAGCGAGGATGCACCAAGCAGTGGATATTCTGGCTCGTTCCTTCATGTATGATAGGTACAGGCGTTTCCTCTCCTGACCATGATGCGTGCACACTACTCACTGCGTCGCTGTCTTGTACCATTAGGCGATACTTTACATCTGGGGTATTTTCTTTATCTAACACGCTTGCAGATAGAGAGTGCAAAGGAGAAGGAGCTCCCTCATTTCTCATCTTTCGGCCTATGGGACATTCCTTTGCAAGCCCGATAGTTGCATGTGACATTTCTAATTTCAGCTACAGTGATTTAAAAAGCGTGAAGGCCAGCTTCCCCTTAAACCACCAGGATGCCAGGTACTACTTCACGAGGCCTTCAGCATAAACTCCGTCAGAGGTTTATGAGGGATTTTTGCAGAGCAGAGCAAAACATGAGTGAGAGTCATGGACTCTCAACGAGAGCAGGCTTGGTAGTTCAAAATAAATCCCTTTGCTCACATAATCTTCTATATGGAAAGAGAGTGGGAAAGCAAGAAGCAAGGAAAAACTCTGACCGTTTTGACTGAGCAGAGCAGTTTCCCATATGTTAAAATAAAATATTCATTAATTTTGGCTTTTCTGGCATTGGCTCTATCACCAAAGTGAATTTTTTTTTAGGTCTCGCTGAGACCTGCTGCAGTCCGGCACGGTCGTGTCTGCCGCAGCTGCCTGTTTCCTCCCGCCGGCTCTGCTCCGCGTCGCCTCCCTCGTTTGAAACGTTAACAGAAGGGACAAAAAGAGACGGACTTTCAAGCGGCCCTCGCCACCGACGTGAACACGGCTACCGACAGCGCTCGCCAGGTTTCGCTGGCGATGGGCGCCCGATCCCACAGCGCGAAGGGAGCAAAACAAGGCACCCAACCCGCCGGGGAAGCAGAGCTGCGCCCGCCGCCCTCCCGCGCCGAAGCGCGACGCCCAGCGTGTCTGCGAGGGTTTAAAAACAAGCCCCTCCGGGCTGGGGAGGTCTGCGGGGGGTTAACGCGGGGCTGGGTTGCCACAACACTGGAGGCATTCAGAGAAGAGGGCTGCAGTTGCTGCATAGGCACATTTGGCCCAGGTTGCCAAAGAGGCTGCGTGTGTGACTGCAGAGGAGTACACTGCCTGCCACTGTTGGGCTATTAGTATGGAAATGAGGCATGTGTGTGACAGGTGGCCTTACAACCAACACAATTAACTTTCTCCATTAGCTGACGCGCTGACAAAACAGATGCAGCATCAATAAGCACCAAAAAACCCACAAACACTGAATAGGAATGACACGTTGCACACCCCTATTATTTATAAGGAGGAACAGCATAATTTCTTTGGGATGCGGTGGCGAGTAGGAGGCATTTGGGGTTCCCCCCTCCCCGATTATCTTGTTTGTTTGCTTTCCTATAATTATTATTTTGATCTTGAACTTTGTAAGAATGTTGCTGTGGATCTTAAAGAGCTCTGGGTGATGCACAGCGGACTCGTGAAGGTTTGTCACAGCTGTGGCGTAGGAAGAACACAGATCCTTTTGATAGGAAATAATTCAAGTTGCAGAAGTCATCTGACCAGATGCAGGAACACCAGGCTCTGAACTAGAGCGAATTGCTTCCCAGCCCTCCAGTACGGCACATTTTAGCTGCCTCTGTCAACACCACTAAGGACGGTTAAGGTGGAGCAGCTGGTCATATCCCTAAAGTGAGTTAAAGGGCTTGTGACTCAGCTGAAAGCATGGGCTTGGGGAGGAATGCTTGGCATATTAGCTTGCAGTAGAGGAGCACATCGTGTTGGCTTCAAAGAAAATCAGTTTAAATATTGGTTGTTCATAAGTACATGGAAAGGGAGGGTTAGACGGTTTTGGTTTAAAATTTCCTGTTTTTTTTTTTTAAGTCAGACAATTTCTCCTGACAGTGCGTGCAATCCATACTGGGGATTTAAATAAGAGCAACAACTTGAACTGTCTGAAATGCAGAACTGTAACGTAATTACAAAAATTTACATAACAGCCTCCTTATGTCAGCTGGTACTTTGTGAAATATTTAGAGATGCACTGAGTAGCATCGTTGGCACATCTGACCTCTCATAGGCCTTTGGCTCCACTGGTCTGCACCAGAGTTCTCCCAGGCTAAAGCCACTAAAGATCTCATCCCGTACTATCCCGGTATGGAAACGTCCCGGAACAGAGCGTCAGCTGCCGGGTCGCCCTGGCAGTGTGCTGATTCATAGCGTATAGCTCCAATTAGAAGGACGTTTGAGGACATAAAGCACCCAGTCTGTAGAGCAGCCCAGTATGGCCATGATTAAAACAAACTGGCTGTCTTTCACTGGCCTGTGAAGTGATGGGCGGGAGTCAGCACCACAGCCCTGCGGGCTGCTGCCGCAGACGTGGCGGGGGGGGGACAGGGCTCGGCCCTGCGGGCTCCTGCCGCAGACGTGGCGGTGGTGGTACAGGCACAGGAATGGGGCATGTCCCACACACAGTTTTTTAACAGTCCCTCCAGGTCACGATTAGGCAAACAACGTGCTGAGACCTTCACGGCCATGTCTGCTGTGTGTTTCAGATGTGAGCTTCCAGGTGTCAGCAGAGTCATGAATTAATTTAAAGCTAAACTCAGTTCTGGGAGAAAAAAAAATCAAAACAAAACAACACAACATCCATATTTGCCATGGTATTCACTGCTGTCTTCTTTAACTTAACAGAAATTTAGTTGTTTCCGCTTCTATTTTTCTATACCACACCTCTGTGCAGAGACATTTTTATACTGAGATTAGGTTCCTTAGAACCCATGACATATATATATATATAGCAGATATGAATTTCAGGACCTTTTATGCTCAGATGCAAACAAAAATGAAGGAATAATTGTCAAGTGCCTCATTTTATTGAAAGAATGTAATATTGATATTGGTATTAATATAATATTAATAATCTCACATGGGATGCAAGTCCAGTACAATCTCCTTGAATGCTCTGTGTTGGATGTGCCGCTTTTAGGATGAGACAAGAAACTGCTGTCCTGTGGAGATCAATGCTCTACTGTCTGCAAGTGCCGAGATGAGCTGCCTCAAGCTGGCCAACTTCTGCGGTGAAAAACTGCTTTCTGACCACCCGGGTGCCTTGCAGTATTTTCAAGTGCATAGAGAATTTTTCCCCAAGCATCTGTGTAACATTTACACAGTTTTTGAATTCTGCAACAAAAAAATGCAGTATTTCAAGCAATGTTAAAGCAAGTGGGGTTGTGTATTCATAGTTCAGGACTGAGATTATCATTTAAAAAGAACACCAGTCATGTGATTGGTGGTAGTTTGCCTGGTCCTGAGCTGGGGTTATTGATGAAAACAACTGGAATTTTCAGGGAAATCATTTGGAGACATCTGAAATCTGGGTTATAAAGCTGTTTTCTGGCTACAGTTTACAGATGCAGACCTGGAGGCAGGAGAATTTCTTGTGACAGGACTGGTGACAGCAAGGCTAGCACCAGGCTGATGGTGGAAAGCATGAAATCTTACCTAGAAAGTAGTAACTCTCTCTCCATAATAATTACATGAGCTGTTAATTTTATTATTTTGTGTGGCGCCTTGGGATACATGCCATGAAAGACCCCACTATTAAAGCATAGTTTAATTTACTGAATTATGGGGCATCCAAAGCACAAAACCTACTAATCTAATTAGACGCCCTTGGTTATGCATCTCCTTCTCCCTTCGCTGCAAAGCCCGTTTCCAGCTCCAGTGTGCAGGCACCTGCACTGTCGAGCATTACTCGAAGGACCCTGCCCAGTAATCCTGGCCACATAAAGCTGGCTGCTCTTCCCTGTCCCACACCCACTCACCTACCTGACCACCTAATTGCTCTCAACAGGTAGATGTTAATGAGGTGGCTTGAATGGAGATGTCTCTGGGGAGAGGGATGTGGAATGATCTGAAGATGGGTTGTTCTTAATGGGAAATGCCCATTTTACTGCCTCTCTGTGACTAAGGAGGTGCAGTCGGGTAATTGACAGACAGACGGACAGCCTTTCGGCTCAGGTCAGGGAATTTTTGCATTTCGGCTGCGCCAGTGAGTGAGTGGCTGAGATTTGGATGCAGTCATGGCTGAAATTCCCTGGTTCTTCCTGCTCTTGCTTGCTGGCGAGAACTGTTATGAAAGGCTTGTGGGGAATAGTTTCATCTGATGGGTGTTGCCAGTTTTATGGGTACGTTCTACTTGCGCACAGGCTGTAAGCAGGTTTTTTAGAAGGAAAGGGGGATATTTCAGAAAGCACCCTAAAATAAAGAAAAGGGTTTTTTGGCCTTAATTTTGATTATTTGCCCATGCAAGCAAATAGCCACTTGTTCACATGCACATGTGGAAACATCCATTTCAGTGGGTTTTTTTCAGTTCAGAAACATTCAATTTCAGAACATTCCTATAGTTCTTACGAAAGCAAAGAAGTGACCGGGGCAGAATCAAAGAGCTACTCAGCATCCACTCAGGTAGAAATAATTGTTCCCATATTTGTGCAGCTGTAACCATAACTTTTCCTAAAAAGCTCTTTCCATTTGCTTGCCTTGCTTCATCCTAAAGGTGCCCTTTTCTTTTCTTTTGAAAAAGTCAGAAAAATTTACTGAACGGTTATCAAGCCAAGTCAGTAGGAAATTTGTGGACATGGGTGTGTTTGTATACACATGGACCTGTCATCTTCTCTCCATGTTTATGTATCTATAGCTGTTATTTTTCCATTTAAAAATATGAAGTCAGCTATTTTGGGCATCAAAACTAGAAAGCAACGGTGTGTTCTGGCTGTTTACACAACTGCATAATAAGTGACAGGAGTTCTTAGTTCTTAGGATGAACTTAAGCACTCTTATTAAACTTACCTCTCTGTTTTTGAACAGGAAATCAGCTGGTTATCCAAAAGAAGAGTATTTTCCTCACAGGTACTTTAAAATGGCACAAATATTAGTAAAAGCTCCTCCATTTCTTATAGTTCTTATTTAACCTCTTGAACTGCCTGCTGGATAATGCTGTGTTTTTTACTGAGTTAGCACATAGACTGCAATAAAAACACTTTTTCAGGACATCTTTTCAGATGTGGCTTGCTAACATTGTGGGATGAGGCAAAGGAACCTTGATAAACTCTCTACATCTTGTTTTGTTTGCTTTTGTCAAGAATTGACTCTGAGGAGAGAGTTATTATGAGGTGGCTGGCAGATTTCTGCCAGTCCCATCCTTCTCCTCCTTTGACATTGGCTTAAGGTTGTGTGTGTGTTTTTTTTTCCCCTTCAACAGTAAGAGGTAGAAAGGGAAGCAGAATCCTAGGTTGCAACAGGCAAAAGCTTTTCAGGTGCCAGTGAGGTATATCATACCTTGGTAATCTCTTAAAAATATCATTAGACAGGTGCTGCCCTGAAGGTACACTTCAGTGGAATGACAAGGGGGTGACAGATTGACACAGGCTTGAAGAAGACAGTGGCGCTTGTGGAGAGGCAGTTGGCAACCAGGCAGGATGCGCTGAAGCTTCTTAAATGGATTAGATGCTTGTGTGTAGGCAACTGCGTTGCGTCCTTTAGTCACAGCAAGAGTTATGAGATTGTGAGAACTAGGGCTGCATATCCTGATCTTAAACTATTAATATTAAACACAGACCCAGTCTTTGACAAAAGACAGTAAAACAATGGAGCTGGATCACAGTCATAGTGAAGACTATCTTTAAGATTAAAGCTCTGGGCATATTTTCCAATGTAAGGAGAAATGGATTGGAATAAATACCAGGTAAATATCATCTCCTAATACTTGCCATAGGAAAACATCTTCAAAGGAGACTTCTTCAATATGTATTTAGGCTGTGGAACTCCTTGTTACAGGATGGTGTGTGTGCCAGGATTTTATTTGAGTTCAGAAAGCAGCTGGGCAAACTCATGGAAGAAGAAACCATCAAAGGCCATTATACTGTTATACCAGCAAACACAAGAAAGTCACTTTTGTTAAGAATCTCCTACAGCAGCGCAGAACTGCGCAGTGAAAGAGTATTGCATTTCTGCTCTTTGACCCTTCTTTTTGCATCAGCTCTTGATGACTCTTGGAGCTGTATACTGACCTAGATGGATTTGGGGTCTCACCCAGGATGCCCATAATTATGTTTTTAGGCTGCCTTTCACAGTGTTTAGATCATACTGTGCATGCAATGTTTGGGGTTTGTTTCCAAATTCAGGATTCCTTTGAAGAAAGAAGAAAAAAAATGGGGTCTGTGATTCATTTACACAAGTGCAGAACCCTTATGTCTCTCAAACACCTCCTCCGTTACAGACAGCGATATGAATGGAGGTGCTCCTGAAGTTCCATTTATTTCAATCTCAATTAATTTAAGTTACATTAACTTACAATAATGGATTATTTGCAAGTCCAGAATTAGAATGTTACTGTTTGATACAGTCATTCCTCTTCAACTATGACATCTTCCTTGGAAAGAATTGGAAGGGGGAAGAAACCTCCTCTTCCATTATGAGATTATATAAACTTCTGATATGTGTATATGTAGGTATGTGTATGTGTGTATACGTATATATACACATATGACTAGATTATATATGCAACGCTTTGAATCTAATATAATATTAGATTGTAAGATTATAAAATGATAAGATTACATGGTTACAAAGGGCTTGCTGAAGGTACAGCAGTATCAATCTTGGACGGGAGGGGATGGGCAAGATCCATGTGGTGGTGGGTGGTGATGGCTGTGCTTCTTTCTTCACAGATTGTTTGTAGAAAGTGCAATAGCTGCAAAATTGCTGTACCTGAGCTGGCAAACTGGCTGCGAGCCTGACGCAGAGCCTGTTAGTCAGCTGAAGCTTGGGGTAGCATAGCTGGTGGGGGGCACTTGCTGGTTTGGGACAAAAACTGTTCCACACCATTTTCTAGCATGAACATGAAGGAAGGCTTTTGTTCAGTTTGTGGCCTCCACTTCCTCCTCTCTCAGTATTTATATCTTCTCTGAGACTGTGGACAGTATCTTGGATTTACAGTACCTATGGCTGAGCTATAAAACAGACGTCTGCACACTTGGAGTATCCGCGGCTTGCTTTCCTGCCATGCCAAATAAAAGGCCTGCTTACATGCGGAAAGCCAGGGCCAGCAAATGGAACTAATGGGAAAGGTGCATCAGTGTGACCTAACTCCACTGGTTTAACAAGGCTAAAAATGCATGACTCAATTACACAAGAGTTAGCTAATGAGGAATGGGGAAGATGTTACAGTTTAAAACAAATGGCTACTAAATGAATTGGGTGCTGCCTTTCAAATGTATGCCATTCAACAAAAACCTGGCAAGACATTTTCTTCACAGGATATGAATCATCCGAAATAAAAAAAGCAAGACTCGGGCCACCTACATTCAGAGTTTGTACAGTATGACCTTAAGGCCCAACATCTACCAGAAGTTGAGTAGCAAAAGGCCAAGCTCCAAAGAATAAAAGGGCTTACATCAGTATTAAATAATTCTCTCTTAGAGATGCAAATTTCTAATTAGTTACTGTGGAAACTGTAGAGGCCTGGAAGTAAGCCCTGCACAAAGAGAATGAGAGTTTACTTTTTTGATTTACTGCAGGGCTGCAGTAGTTGAGGGAGGGCTGAGAGGGGGAAATAAATTCATTGCTTTTAACATGACAACAGAATAAAGTGCAGCAGAAGAAGTGACTTTTTTGTGCGTTGCTGCTGCTGCTGCGACAGATCCCCGAGGAGCTTTATGCAACATAGGCTCACTTAAAATGTCTCCCAAGGCATTGTAAAATGCTTTGTTTACAAACAAGTGCCTTTCTCAACACCGTCACTTGTTGCATCTCTGACAAAGCCTTGGGAGGGTGTTTTTCAAAGCCAGCAGGAGCTGGGGGTGCCTTCTGTTGGTTAGGTGGCCAGACTGAGATACCCGAATTTCAAAACATAACATGTCTGAAAACCAAGGTGCCCTAACCCAACCGAGGCTGAGCACCAGACACGTCTTGTTAGCAATGCTTTGAGGATTCTGAATGCAGAATAGAATAATTTGTTAAGTGGTTCTTTGCCTTCTTTTCTTTTCTTCTGTCTTACTTTACTGCACTTCTAATTATTTAGTTTAAAACTGTAGTATAATTTCACTTTATGGGCATGTTGGAACGTGTGGCCTCATCCTGTACAGTCTAGGGTCAAGAGGGAGCAAGTGTCCCCAGTTTTTGTATAAACCAGAGAATCTGAGGTGCTTCATTCCTCACAAATTCAGACAGCGCACACATCTTCAGTAATTTTCAGGGTAGCACTTTTTAATACAGAGCAGTCACAAACTCAAAAAGAAAATCAATAAATGTCTTTACATTCTTATTATTTTAACAAGAACCAATGCAAACAGTATGAAAAGATTTAGGCATATTCCTTGCCAGAAATGAGTAGAATTGCTAGATATTCAGTAGTTAAATTCAGGGCTGTCTTGAACAGGGATCTGAGAATACAGCTGAATAAAAATTTAGGGAAGGAATTAAAAAAGTATTATGTTGTAATTTCTATGTATTCTGTTTTACTTTTTTCGTGAACTCTTATCTCCTCCCTCTGAGTTAAAAGAAACTGTGTTTGCTCCCCTGCAGAGCTCGGGCTGGATGAGGATGCAGAGCATGGCTGCAGAGTCTGGGCTGGCTCCTCACATTCCCACTCACCGTCTGGGACATCCCAGCTCTGTGGGAGCTGAACTCAGGCCAAATTCAGAGCAGTGGGGAAGGTCTGAGGGGCTGCACCCAACTCAGAGGCTTACAGACCAGGACTGACTTGTCAACACTGTTAACAATTTTATTTGTAGGAGAAAGGAGAGGGAGGATGGCGGACTGACATGACTTGCTGTAAGCAGCCTCTTACTTTGGTGCCAGTAGCAGTTTTACAGAGACCCATTATTTCTTTTCACCTCCCGCCAAGTAAATCCACCTGTCTGAGCCAAGGACCAGCAGTGGGTGTTTTGCCATCTGACCAAGGAGATGTCAGGATGAAGGAGACTGACAGCACTAGTCTGCTTGGTAGATGGACCACAGCCAAAATAAAAGATTGGTGGATTGCTGCTTGGTAGTAGCTGCAGAAGGCTGGTTTGGTGTGATTCAGCAAAGGCAGGAATATTGGCTCAATCAGGACAGGGAAAGCATCCTTCCTCCTTGCAGGTCACAAACTAATGGTTCTGAATTAATTTAATTTGGGCTATGCTTGTGTTAGCTCTATTTCCATCTTGATAAGCCCCAGGAATTTCTGAAGCCAGGAACTACTAATGCTAAATTAATAGGAAGCTTCCACTTTAATTTTAAACACGTCATGGTTTAACCCCAGCCAGCAACTGAGCACCACACAGCTGCTCGCTCACTCCCCCACTGTGGGACAGGGAAAGCATTGGAAGAGTTAAAGTGAGAACACTCATGGGTTGAGATAAAAACAGTCTAATAGGGAAAGCAAAAGCCGCATAAGCAGAGCAAAACAAGGAATCCATTCACTGCTCCCCACGGGCAGGCAGGAGTTCAGCCATCCCCAGGGAAGCAGGGCTGCATCATGCGTAATGGTTACTTGGGAAGACAGACGCCATCACTTCGAACGTCCCCCCACCCCTTCCTTCTTCTTCGTCCCAACTTTATACACTGAGCATGACGTCATACGGTATGGAATATCCCTGTGGCCAGCCTGGGTCAGCTGTCCAGCTGTGTCCCCTCCCAGCTCCCCATGCACCCCCAGCCTGCTCGCTGGCAGCCCAGCACGAGAAGCTGGACTGTCCTTGACTGCTCAGCAACAACCCAAAACATCAGCACGTTATCAACATTTTCTCATCTCAAATCCAAAACACAGCCTCACACTAGCTTCTATGAAGAAAATTAACTATGCTAGCTGAAACCAGGACAAAACATTTTTCTGAAAATGCAGCTAAAAGCTTACAGATAGCACAGAGAAGGTGAAACAGAAAGCTAACAATTGCAACACTCTGATTTTACTATGGGAAACCAAGAGAAGCTAGAAACACTTTAAACTGAAAAAACTTTTATAAGCATTATTGTAGGACAGCATCAGTGCAGAATTTCAAGGGTGCATAGCCTGAGCTGTTGCTGCTTAACAACCTGTCATTATGAAGCCCATATCAGAGGCTGGAGTTTATTACGCCCAGTTCACTATAGCATCCTTACCTTTGTAGGTAGTACAAGAATAGAAGTTGCCCAGATGTGCCTTTAGTATTTTGAACAGGAATGGGCATCATCTTCTCATGTCTATGTCTTCATCATATCACCTCATGGCCACGTTTGAACCTGGATCAACTTTTATCAGTGACCCGAGCTGTCCAAGCCTTTTCCTGAATTAATAGTTCTAATTATAGAATAGAACTAATAGAAGAATAATTAGCCAAACATACTGGGGCACAGAGAACACTCTTCTGCAAATTTGAGCTACCTGTAATTCTAAAGAAAGTCTCTGAATAGCTCTTTTTAATGCTTCCTGCAGGTAACTCCTCCCAGCAGTTCGGCTATCACCCTGCCGTCCTGGCGAGCCTGCTGTAATGGCCACTTTTCAACTGGATTCTCACTGCCCCTCATAGCTGCACCCAGAATTGTCTGTCAATCCCTTTGGATTGCTACCAGGGAAGAAACATTTTTATAGCACTTGTTTTCTTTGCTACTTCTATACTAAGTGGTTTCTTTACTATTTTGCTACTTCTTTATTCAGGGGTTTGCATTTTCTCTCTAGCAAAGCACTGAGCTAGTCGCACAGCCTCTTCCAGAGTTAACTAAACAATTAAGGACCACCGTATGGGTCCCTCCAAAAATGAAAATGTGTCTTTGAGAAATTTTTTAGTTGATAGAAACGATGAGACAAATCTGTAAAGCAGCACTTTTCTTCATACTTCAGACCCCTCAGGAGCTTTGAAGAGCTGGCTCCATGTGAAGCGTGCTGACAATTCCTCAGTTCAGATGCAGCAATATTCCCAGGGAACAGTCCCCTCAAACCTCCTCACAGGCGATGAGCCATAAAACTCATTTTTTTATGAGAAAAGCACGTGTCTCAGATTGTATTACTCACAGTAATCAAGCATCATAAGAATAGTGCTTTTTCCTTCTTTCCTGAACTAAAAATAATGTTGCATTCATAGCTAAACAGTACAGTTAGTACACAAATAGCCTCCAGGGCTCCTGAGAAATCTTGTTATTCACTTATTTTTGTATTTGATATAAGGATTAATATAGACACTGTTTGGAATACATTTGCATTCCAAATGCCACAGAAACTATAAAACTCTCAACATCAGTTCTATTCTAGAAATTATTTGTGAAGAATTGGTCTAAAATAGTTCATCAAAATATTTTTCATCCCGTTCTACTGATTGAGCTGCATTGACATTTTTTCAGAGTTTGTTCAGAGTTCAGCATTCAAATTCAGAATATTGCTGATGGTATGAAAGTCTCTGACTAGTTGATCTCCCGCTTCCTCCAAAGCCAGAGCTCCCAAAGTGCTCAGATCCTCAGCAGCTCATTTGGATGACTGGCTGGGAGCCAGAAACCCTTGCTATCTTTAGCTTTCATCTTCTTCTGGCTTCTTTCACAGTCCAGAATGTCAAGATTCATGGTACCAGGGTGTCCGTCAGATGGATTACCTAGGAGCTGGGATTTGATTCCCTTTTGTTTCCTATTGGAACAAAACCTAGATAGGAAACTCCCCATGAAATGAGGTTACTTTTCTCTGACAAGTTCTGCTCCAAAAAGCTTGACAATATGGTTTTCCAAGGCTTTTATGAACTTTGGGAAATAAATCTTTCAATCCTTCCTAGACTGATGTGAGAAATAGTTTATTGAATCATTTCTACTGAGAAATTAAAGGGAAGGAGAAGAAAGAAGCAAGGAAGGGATATAACTAAAACTCCAGGGTCATGGCCTGACAAATTAAAATTAAGTCTGCTTTCTAAAAATGGGTTGGAGATGTTTTATTTGAAAAACAATCTTAAAGTGTTGCTGTCCCTGCATACTTGGGGAGGTGGGGGTGGTGTGGATGCAAGAAGAGAGGACCATTCTTCTCACAATGCTAATGGCTTTACTACAACTGTAGAGAGTGATTAAGAATAAAACAACATTTCAATCCATTTTCCTAAGGAGCCTTCACTTAAAGAACAGAAAAAATTAAACCAAGACAGTAAAACTCTGAGGAAACAAAGGAGGGGAACTGCCAGCCTGTGAAGTCCTAATGCTCATTATATCTGGTGCATGTTTAGCTTGTAAGGAGGATTTGGGGAAGAAAGTAATTTAAGCAAACCAACCTGGGCTGTCTTTTCATTCTTTGTCATGCACTGCTGTTGTTACCTTTAGAAATCCAGCAGCGGGGCTGGTTGTGTCCTGTTTTAGTGCCCTTCGTAAAGCATTCCCTTTTCACCAACTCCGATGGCCCCATTGGAGTGGCCATGACAATGGATGTTCATTTTACCGCTATAAAAGGGTTTAATGATTAAAAGGCCGCACCATTGCACTCAGTCACAAAACTCATTCTTCCACTTCTGTGGAGCCCTTTGATTCAAAATGTTCTTTTGACAGGATCAAGAGTGGTTTTCATTCTGTCGGGCAGCAGAAACATCTGCATTTTTTATCCTTTGCCTCCTCCTCAGTGCACATAGTTAATGTGTAATTAATTAAACATCCCTTCTCGGAGTGGCACACAATCAGCATAGGTCTCCCACCAACCTCGCTCCAGCTCCAGTAAAGCAGGTTTGCTTTTATATCCTTGTACTCTCATTCAACAGTAGTAATAAACCCAGTTCCAGGCTTATCTAGCCAGCTTACATCTTAATCTTTCTTTTTTCCCTGCTCTCTCTCTGTCTCCTCAGGGAAAAAGGATGAAAAAAAAACAAAACAACTTCTTTTTCTTTTGGGTTATCTGAGCACATTGGGAGGGGGGAACCAAACACAACACAACATTCAATGCAAAACAGAGAGAACAAGGGGTCTAGGAAAAAAGTCCCCTCCTCCTGCCTTTCCCTGGAAGAAAAAATAAAGACCTTGGTAAGCAGTCAAGCAAGCTGAAAAGGCAGTTACACAGGAAGGATTTCTAAGCCCTAATGGGTAGGGCCTTCAAGAGCAGGGAAGTGCTTGCTCTCATTAGTGTAATGTATCTGAAGTCTAACGCATAATGTGTCAGAAAAGTACTACATGCTTCTCCACAAGAGTAGCCTCTTCATGTGCTCCTCCATTTGCCGTGTTTGGGAGGCCAGGAGTGTGCTTGAGAGCTCTGATGTTAATGCCCAAGTACTGTCAAGGCTAAGGCTACATGCTGCACAGTGACTGCTGAATGTTTCACAATCGTATTTATTTACACAAGCTTCGCTAAGTGTACCATGAGTGACTATGTAGAATAGTGGAGAACTGTACTTCCGCATTTGTTCACCTCTAATAACCCCTTTGCACACATCAACACTGGAGTCACACTAAGTGATCGAAATGGACTCGGATGGATCACGATCCACCAGCAGCTCTCAGGCAAGTTTTCAGAGCCATATTTATGCAGCAGCTCTAGAGAGTATTGCACTGTGAGCAAGTTGCCATAAAGAGCTTCCTGTATGGAAAGAGACAACAAGGAGAAGACAAGTAACAGATCAAAAAGAGAAATATGTGTGCCTATGCTCCTCCTACCTGCAACATTGTAAAGTAGAGTCTCTGTGAAGTCCAGAAGATGTAAGCCATGCGGGAAAGCGAAGTCATCACTTTTAAGCTTGCCTGACTTTGGAGCAGTTATCCTTGACATCCTGTGGCCTCTTGTGGCTCTAACAGAAGGAGGGAAAACCCTCTGCTCTCAGGAACTTCATTTTGAGACAAAGGTTTAGATGCAGATGTAGTGTGGAGAGAGAAATATCAAAGACAATTATCTGCTTGCTAAGAAATTCACCTCTGAATGTAGTCTGGTTCATCCCAATCTACTTAAAAATTCAGGTCAAATTCAGAAAAGTATATTTGCCTGGAAGAAAAAGTTCAGAGGTAGACCACAACGCTCCCTCTCCCCTTTGTCTTCCTGCAAAGGGAGGCTGCCTCCTGTCCAAGGTTCCTGCCCACCCAGAGGAGGTGGAAGCCACACGTGTAAGCCATTCTTTCGATTGAGGGGAATTGTCCCTTTGCTTCCCAGTTTTTAGCACTATGTCCTAGTCACCCAATTCCACTCTTTGTAGGAAATTTAGTCTCCACTTGTGCATTTATCTGTGAGTATCAAAGAAACCTAAAATAATAATATTCACAGCTAAAAAAGTGTGCACACTGAAGAAGTTTAGGCCCCCTTCTGAATTAGTCCCATTGGAACTTCTCCCTTCTTGCATGTGAGGAAGGAAGGAGATTCCTCCCCAGATGTCTGCATGTGATCTTTTTTATTTTCCTGGTTTCAAAGAGTTGAAACGAAGTGCATAGAGTGTCATCTGATTTCCTACAGTACACTTAATCTGAGAAATTACTAATGTTCCAAGAAAATCAGACTAATACAGGAAACTGCTGCAAATATATAATACTGCAAATATTGTCTCTCCTCTTTGGAATCACAGCTAGAGGAAAGATCTGCCTATGCAAATTTAAGGAACTGGTAAAAAGGAGTTGGTATAAAAATGCCCGCCCAGCGTGATGCACAACAGATCAAATGCAGTTCTTACTTGTGCCAATCCAGTTCTGAGTAACCCCCAAGAGATCTGTAGAATTATTCCGTATTTCCAATGACATGCACACCTGCAGCAAAAATCTGTTTTCGGGCAGATATTTACCAGTCTCTGTTGCAGTCAGATGTTATTTGTCTACAAATAGCAAGAATGAAGATTTGGAGCAGGGCAAGGGGAAACAGCATCTTGCAACATGACACTTTGGGCCAAATTCCACGTGCACAGCTCCCACTGAGATCCAAATATGGGCAACATTTGTTTCCAGATTGAGCACAGAATGTGTCTTTATTGTTATTGAAATGGAAAAGGGCATGAGCTTTTGAACAGTATTCCACTGGTCAGACTTGCCAGCTCAACCTATGTCCAGTGATCAGAAATAAATTCACTAAATCACCTATTTTCTCTTTCCACAATGGTGCGTTGTTGCAACGTAAGCCACTGGAGATAGCAAACCGATAACAATAGGCAAATTCACTATGGGTAAAATTTGCTCAAGAATGTTGGCTGCAGCTGTGCTTAAACAAACACCTTCGTACTTCTTGAAAAATAAGCATGTCCTTCTGATCCCGTGCCACAGGAAGACTGGTGTGCTAGGAGGGCTGGGGACAATTGCTACAATCACTGAGCTACACTGCAATACATTTGAATTCTGGCCAGAGACTGGGAAGTCTACGTTAGCTTGCCAGACTGTTCAGAGAAAAGAGGCTTCAAAGAGAACTTTTTACCCTTGATTCCAAAGTGTAAGTGAGTACGGAAAGAGTATAATGTTTGCTGTTGGGATTAGCTCCCTACCGTGTCAGCCACATAGGAGGACACTGAAAATTGGCGGCATGCAAGGGGAAACCTCTCAGCTCGCTGCAGCTGAGCTAAACCCAGGGTAGATTTCCAAGCACCCGAGCAGAAGGTGTGTGAACCTCATTATCGTCTCCTAGCACAGAAAAGGAACAAAGCAGAAATCACATAGAAAGGAATGGAAACCAAAGACCACGTAGGATGGGAAAATATTCCCCATTTTTAGTGATATAAGAAAACCTTTGGTACTATTGAGGAAATGCTTAACAGGACTTGTTGCACAACTGTGTACAAAGCTAATGAAACAAAGAGTTAGAATTTGTGCTATAAGGAAAAAGAAAATTCTGGTTAAAATTATATTAGAGGACTTTTCAGTTCCATGAGGGAGTAATAGGATAAAGATTCTCATGTATTAGACAGCCAGCTCTCTCCTCAGCTTAGGAAGGACTGGTGTCACACTGCACCAGTTTTTGCTCATGCAGACCATTCACGCTTAACACAAAATCACACAGTTACTCGCCCCAGTATGATCTCAAGGTTTTTCCCCAACTCAGGAGCTTCTCCAGGAGCATCTTCCAACTCTAAGAGCCATTTTTGAAAGCTATATCCACACAAGGAACAAGATGCTCACCCTTGACACTGCTACACTGCGGGCTCAATGATTTTGCTCTCCATGATATTCATAGCCCCAAGTGAGGGGTCTAAATTCTTCAGACTAGGCCTGGGGAAGAGTTTTGAGCCACAGAACAAGAGTAACAACAGCCAGCATGCTGAACAAAAATGTGCCTAAGGTAGCTTCCAGAAATGCTGAGAGAGGCTGAACTAAGCACCTCATACCCTCTTCCACACTCAGAGGGGACTGCAGGGATACGTATTTCAGATGCCAAGTCTCCCACATGGAGCCATGAAATGGAAACCAATTTGCCTGAGGAAGGGAGGATGGCCAAGAGAAACACTACCAGACCCATTAGCAGAAATGGCAGGGAGCTGAGCGCTGGGCAGCAAATGGGAGCAGCAGCATAAAATAAACCATAAACCAGCTGTAAGAGAGGAAATTGCTGTGAGGAGTGATTTAAGCCTATGCCGGCTATGGGTACCATCAGGGAAACTTTCATGACACAGATTGTACTTTTTTTTATTCTGAGCTCCCGATTGACATGAATACCAACCTCCAAATGAAACTTAGCCAGAAGGGTAGAAACCGCTGCACTGTGTCAGTTGACCACCAATGAAAGCATCTTAACATCCCACCTATGAGTTTCTGAATAATTGTTTCTCGGTACTCTGTTTAAATACGGATCTAATTCGAGCTTACCTTGCAGACTAAGTAACAGATAGCTCCCTTGATCTCATGCTGGGGGTCTAGGTGATGCCACTTCGGAGAAAAGTCTGGAAAATTCTTTCATGTATTGAGAGTTGCTAAGAAACAGAATTTTGTCTTCAACTTGGGGCAGGGAAGTATGTTTTGAATCAGTAAACTGAGACTGTGATACATATTGTGGCAATGCTGTTTAAAATACCTCTAATTGTCCTCTCTCCAAACTGCCTTTACCCCTATACTTCCACTCCAGTCTGTGCCCTGCTGTCTCAGCACAACGGGGTTTGTTGCACTGTGGTAAATGAGGACTTTAACTAATCTTGTTGAAAAATAATCCAGAAAAAAAATATAACAACCCTTTATTTCTCACTCAGATCAGTTCCTTGATATGGTTTGCCATAGGGGTCATGTGAACAGCTGTAGTAGCATAGTGGAGGAGGTGATGCAGGAGAAAGAATCAAGTAAATCAGGACTGATGACAAAAAATGGCTCACATAACCACGGCCTGAAGAACTCTACTGTATAAAAACAGATTGGATGAAAAAATGAAATGGCATTTTAGTGACATGCAGCTAGCCTTCTCCACTTCTTCAAATGGAGATGTATTTCCCAAGTACTTGTAAGAGAAATTTGAAATTATGTATATTATTTGCAGTTCTAAACCAAGTGGCAGCCATGTTATTCAGCACTACCACAGGTTCCCTTGGTTGCCTGGACCTCATGGGGATTCATGGGCATTGCTGGTATCCCTGAGCTTTTCTCTGGTATCTCCTGCGCTCCTGTTCTCGGTCCAGGACTGCGAGCTTTAAAACAACCACAACATGTAGTCAGATGATCTTTATTTCCGTGTGACATGGTTTATTTAATGCAAGGCAGATGAAATGGATTATTTAATCCAGCATGGTTATTTGCTGGATGCAGTCAAACTCTTGCCACTGTGACAAACTGCCACTGTGTGCACCAAGCAACCCTCGTCCGGGGGGGGATTTGCGATTGCAAATCTTGCAGACCTTTTAGGAGTGTCTATTGTGCAAGGGCAGAAGGTACCGCTATGAGTCCAAGGTAGCATCAATTTTAAAAGAAAAAATCGAGAAAGCAGGAGGTAAACAGAGAATAAACTCTGATTACAAAAAGTCCTAGAAACAATAATTTTTAGATGCAAGCTTTCCTAGCAGGACTGAGAAGAATAACTTGCAGTAAACACAGCACTGCTTCAGTTGCCCTGTCCCACTTATGCCCAGTGTAAGCATTCTCTCGAAATGGATACAGCTGTAAGGTTCATTTTGCTACTGTGGGTTCAAAGGCCTGATTTAGTAGTGCTTCTTTTTTAGTATCTAGTTGCCTGTATGCTCATTTAAAATGTTGATTGCCTTTCCTTGACGGTTTGGCTTCAGAAACATGCTGTGGAATTTAAATTCGTCTCCCTCCCATGCTAATGTTGACATTATTTGTGTGTAAACACATTACATAGGATAGCAGAAATGTAAATGAGATTTCAATGTTGAGTTGATTTATAAATAACCAGTCTCTAATTTATTGAAGTCGGCTTTGTGCCGTTTGCACATGATTAGCAGCATATACCATACATAGGGTGCCCTTCTGTAACATATTCAGAAAGAAATGCAAAATGTATACTATTATAGCACCAAATGAAGATCTTATTGAGCTTCAAGATGCTTTGAAACATGTAATTACTAACTTAACTCTGCCTGTGAACTTGTCCTCATTAACTCCATAATTAGGAAGATCTTGTTTGATCTGGAGTTCATTAGACATTGCAGCTGGAAGATTGTTTCAGTTTTAACACATCAGAATATACAATTAAAGTGATAATAAAGAATCAATATTACTTCCCTGTTTCTTAGGTTTTTCCAAGGTTGTGGTGTGCCTAATTAAACCTGGTTTGAAACAGTGAGAAATTAAAAAAGTAATGTGGTCATATTTATTTTGGTTTAACAGGCTATTTAAAAGGCTGTTTGAAATGTGCCCTGGGACATACTTTCTATCTGCATGATGAGTAAATGGATGGGATGATTTCAGATTCAGTTGCAGACTTAACTGGAGACTTCAGTAGACATTACGCTCATGTCCTCTGTATTGCCTATGACACATGTAAATCCCTTTCCCTCTTTTTATGCTGTGACTGGATCTAACCTCATAGTTCACATTCGCTACTGCTCCAATATCAAGAGAAAAACATGCTAAGTTCAGGTTATTTACATGGCTCTGACTTTTCCACAACACAGTGCAAACAGATACATGTTCACCCTCCAGAACAGCGTCTCGATTCTCCAGTGCATCAGCACCTCCTTGTACAAGACAGCTGTAAAGCTGGCATGATGTTGAGAGTGCCTGCAGCAGAGCCAAGCCTGAACTCACACTGCTATAGATCTCCTTCCCCCTGTGCTTTCCCTGTAGGAGACAGACTGGGATCCTCTTACACACAAGTAGTTCTCCAGTTGTTATCACAGCCTAGAAAGCAATGCAAACTGGAGGAAGCAGAGTGATGTGTGTTCAGAAACCCCATATTCAGGTGTACCTGGTTCTACTTTCTGCCTGTCTTCTGACTGGCAAGTAACTGAACTGTAATACGTTTCTGTGTCTCCATTTTCCTATGACAGAGTGAGGCTCTGAGACTTAACACTGGAAGAACATGTAGGAAACCTCAATTAAATTTCCCATGTAATGAAATGCAATAACATTCTAAACAAGATTAGCAAGATTCAACATTCTCCTTCTACACGTGTACATTTGCCTCAACTCTTCATCGTTTTCATTTAATAAGCACGGTTAACTGAAGATACAAATCACGTCACTAAGGAAGAAATAGATAATGGAAGGACCACTGAAGCACTAATCCAACTGATCTTGCCTTTGACTCTTGAATTTGTGTAGATTCCAACAGTAAATATTAAGTTCCAAATTCACCCAATTTATTTCAGTGATTCTCCTTCAGCCTACAAGGTGCCACATCTCTTCATTGCATGTGCAACCATTTGCAACTAGATTGCTTTAAACATATTAATGCTTCATTGATTTAAACTGAAACAGATTCTAATGGTTGGCATTTGGGGCAGATTATAGAAATAGAGTCAGATACTTAGCTGACGTGAATCCATCAAAGACAACAAAATGACAATGAGGATCCTAGCTTATGTACCCTAGATATAATGTCCTTGATTTATGGCAGTATTAGGGGGGGAAAAAGTTGCCCATGCTCAAACGTTGATGTGCCAAAATGACAGGAGACAAGCAGACATAGCAACATCTAGGCTGGTTTTTCTTCCTCGTGACACATTTCAGTGCGTATAGTACAGATCTGATTGCAAATGAGGACTGCTCCACCAGCAGCAGCCCACTCCCTTGTGCAGCTACACAACAGGCAGAGGCTGGCCAGTCACACATGCACTGTCCTACGCTTTGGGTCTCCCCCAGGCATGGCCCTTTGCCAACCAGCATTTGAAGCACTTCTAGAAAGACCTTTTAAATCTTGTCCTGATGTAAAGTCAGTCATGTCCCATGTCCTGTATTCCCACTGCGCAGTAGGATGCAGATTTGCCTTGGCTTGGCATGACATAGATATTTACCTCACTTGCACTATTACTATCACCTCATAACAAATGAGCCTTTGGTTGGAGCTGCACCACTGCTTCAGGGCTTGTCTTAGCTAATTGGGCAGAGTGACTAAATGAACGCTTAACCTTGTCAGGGACCACACTGGGTCCCCGTGAGCCAAAACTGAGCCTTGCCAGCTGTTTTCCGCATCCTCTCTGGCACTTCTAACCTGGGGCCAAAATGAAACCTGGTATCTGGGTCAGCACCCACCTGAGGGAAGCAGGGAGAAACAGCCCTGTACGATGAACAAACCCCACTGCTGCTGTCCAGGGCATCGTCCCTCTGCTCTGATGGGCCCTGAGCTGACACATAGCTGGGCCGCGCCTGGCTGTGTTACTGCTGTAAGGTTTCTGGTCACTGAGAGGCCTGCCAAAGCTGGCGAGGAGGCGGCTTGCCCCAGCCCTATCCAGACTACACCGAGAGCCATGCCATACAGGTCTAGACTTCTAGACCCTGAGAGGAAGGGTCCACAAAACACAGGTGAGATCACAAGAAATTTGTTTGGCTGCAGTCCTCCGCAAAGTACCTGTGCTCACATGCCAGTGGCACCTCTTTCTTACAGGCTGCGCTGCCACCCCTCTGCGCAGGCTGAGACTGTGGAGAGCCCTGGGGCCTGTTCAAAATGGCCTTGGACCAGAGGGGTGTCCTCTGCAAGTCGGTGAGGGAGAAAACACGAAGGTGCCAGCGGCTGTGGCATGTGTAGTAACAGCTGAGGGACATCACACAACCACATGTGCTGGTGGACTGACTAGTGCCGGGGCATGAGCAAGGCCAAGGGCTTGATCGATCATGCCCTGAAATGGCAGACTGGCTTTGGCCTGGACAACCACATGGCTGTGGTTTCCACCCAGCAAGATGTGCGCATGTGGACAACTTCTTCTGGAGAGCCATGGACCCCAGCAGTATGGACATGGGCTGCTCCCTGTCTGCTGGCCTCAGGGCCCAGAGACAGCCTGGCATCCACTGCACCTCCCAGCACTGAGAGACAAAATGGTGCCAGCTGCCTTGATTGGGTCATCAGGACACTCTGATTGGCTGCCAACAGCCAGCTGTGAGGCAGCTGGTTGCTAGGCAGGCCTGGGTTGCTAGGGAAACTCAGGATGGGGGAAGCAGGGAGAGGCCTGTGGTGCCCCTGGGGCAGGGGGTGCCATCCTGGGGTTCCTTCTGTCCCCAGCGGCAGCCCTCGGGGGTTGGCTGTGTGAGCCATGCACATGGAGCAATACAAGCTGTGAGGGCTGAGCAGCCCCCAGTTCCCAGTGTGGACCAACCCAGGGAGGTGCCAGGCCACCCCAGAGCTCTCCCTGCCATCCAGAGGGCTGGGCTGGTGAGCGCCTCGTGAGCACTGCGGAGGGGATGGCAGCAGGAGGCTGGCACTGAGCCCCCACAGACCTGCCGCACCCCAGCGCATGGGTGAGGCCTGCCAGCAGGAGAGCAGCAGGGCCTGAGGCTGTCAGAAATCAAAATCCCCTCACTTCACTTGTAAAATGCACCGCGGCCTGTGGGAGTGAGCACCACAGATACCTGTGGGCTGTGTGGGAAGCATTTAATACAGATGAAGTCAGCTTCCTTAGAGACAAATTGTTTCCCTTCTCTTCCCTGATTGGGAAGTCTAAAGGGAACGAGCGTGCCAGTGTACCCTGACGCTGGAGATGCCCTGACCCCAGGGATTTTCCTGGGCTCTGCCAGGGCCCGTCCCGCGCCAGCCCCTGGAGTGGCACGCTGGCCAAGCCACAGGCAGGGTGGCACTGCTGGAATCAGAGGAGGTCATGGGTGCGATATCAGCAGTGTTCCTTGAACCTGGAGACCAGTCACAGTTCTTCACGTGAGCGATGTTTCTGTGGCAAGCAGTAGGGTCAAGTCCTACAGCCCCACCAGTACTAGACTTAGCTAGCATTTTAGTCTCATCCCATTTTGTCCTACATGTTCTCTGATACACATGGCAAAACTCTGCTGTTCCCTGCTACTGAAATGACCTCATTGCATTGGGGGGTTTGGCTTAGCATGTTTCCAAGAGACAATCTTATTGCTTTATCCATGCAAAGTTCAGTATCTAGCCTCATCTTCTGTCCCTGTGACATTCAGGCAGTGCATGTGTAAAAAAAAATGGACTCCTAGTCCCCAGGCTGATTTTGGGATGCTTTATACTATCTCTAAACAGCAGGTTAATTTCAGCTGACACTTATTTATGAAAGCACAAAGTCTGGTGAGGTAATAAAAAAGTCAACTCCTAGAGAATATATAGCCTTAGATTTTCTTACCTAACATGGTTTTATCTAGAGATTTATTGAGCAAAATAAAGATTTGGCTGGCAAATAATGTTATCAATTGCTCCATATTTTAAAATGTTTTGAAAGCACATACAAAAAACAGATTAATTTCCTTGTACACTATCTACTGTGGGGTATAAACATGCTTTATTCAGTGACTAGCCAAGAAAATGTAAATTAGATGTCTGACATTTGGGAAATTCACATGGCTGAATTATATGACTTGTATATTTGGAAAACCCGCAGGGTTTGTTAGTATCCAGGTGGATGTTAATTTTAAGTAACAGCCCAGTCAAATGCTGAGGTTTCAGTGTTGAAGCAAAGACATAGAAACTTCTCCCGTCTCTATCCTTTCACCTACACAGTGTTCGAGGATGTGACGCCTGAAATCAGTTTTCAGAGAGGCTGAATGATACAACTGGTCACTTGCGAGCTGACTGTTCTGTTGCCCTGGGAGTGTTCAGCAAAGACATCTGCTGACGTGTCCCGATTCTCCCTTCCGCGCAGAGTAAGAGGGTCCCCCGTAAGAGGGGAGCCAGGGCCCTTGACTGGGGCCACGATCCCAGATCCCCTCCTTATCTTTGTGGCCAGGGAAGGACAGAGTGGTAGCCCACCCATTCCCTACATAAATCTGCCATTCAGTGGGGCAAGGCTGGGAAATAATGAAGTCAGCACATTAGTGCCTAGCCTGCTGAGCTCACACTGCTGAAAGCTGCCGGTGGGTGAATTTCCCAGCGTTTGGAAACTTTGTCTCAGTTCTGCGGGTTTGCTCAAGTGTGCGATGGCTGTTTGCAAGGGAGCTTTCCCGCTGGGTGGGTTTGCTTTCCTCCTCGCAGCGCAGGGAAGGTGAGAGCCTCCTTCATGTCTTCCCTGCCCCCACTGCCGCCCCTCGCCCACCCCACAAACACAATGCTCTTCCAGCGGGTCCCCTCCGCCAGGGAGCTTTTCCCTCTCCCAACTCCCACACTGGGACATTTTTCCACATTTCCAGGATTACGGCCACTTTCACTTAGATCTATGTGTGTTGCCTCCACATACAAAGAAGCACTTGGGGACAGGATTAGTAGGATTAGAAGAGATTCACATATGTCCAGTTCAAGCAATTGGTATTCAAAGCTTTACACTTCCAAATGCCACCAAGAGAGAGAAAAGGAGCTGGGAGCTTGCTTTGCATTTCAGCACCTTCCTGCGGGGGACAGGGCTCTTTGTCCGGGACACACACACACACAAATCCCCCCCCCCTTAATCCCGCACCCCTGTCCTTT
>NW_010541064.1:32227-36951 GCF_000687285.1 Phaethon lepturus
GGTGGGGCTCCTCGGCAAGAAGGCAGAAGTATCATGGCTTTCCTGTTTCTCGTTTTACAGCAGCCCTTCTGCAAATTTGTGGCAATCTCTGCTGGGGTTTTGGTTGGCAAATCAAGGTCCTCTCCCGTGCAGTTTGTTACAATATTTTTTATCTGTCATTGGAAGACAAGGAAGCATCACTGGGTTTAGAACATAAAGGCACAAAATTTTTAAGAGTGCCTTTTCTCATGTTACATTCAATCCTTCACATGTAAGTGAATTGTTCATCCGGGCAAGGCAAGGCCTTGAGATTAAACAAGTGTTAGGCATTTCTGATCAAGCAATAGAAAAATCCACTTTTTCTTCTCTGTTTTTGCTAGACTGCCTTCCTCATTGCCTTTAGGGCAATGACAGTGGTGACTTCCTGATATTAGAGACTTCGGTAAAGGCAGAGACTATGTTAGATAGTTTGCATTTTGGCAATTACTCCAAATGTAAACAAATCAAATTGTTCAAAAATGAAGAGGAAGGTAGTGTAACAAACCACTCTGTAGTATAGTGAGAGATTTTTGGAGCAGAGCAGGTGGAGCCTTTTTTTAATACATTCATCCATTAATTAATTCATTCATTCTTTTGTTCAGTCTTTCTACTCACTTTCTGCTCACTAAGATAAAAGCTCTTGTGGAATACTATATTGTTTGCTATGACTTATATGGGGAAGGAACATATATGACTTATACGGGGAAGGAACATATACAACCAGATGAAAAAAAAAGGAAAACTTTTCATACCCTGCAGAATATCTTTCAAGTGATTTTTTTATTTGCAATAAGTGTGTATTTATTTTAAAATCTTCAACCCAGAAATGAAATTTCAAATTATTTGAAACAGGCAGGAGGAAACTGTTGCTAAAATATCAAAGATATTCTCTTAATTATTTCCATTTACTTTTATCTTCAAAAGGCTTGAAGTCCTGCTTGAGTATTAGTTGAAGTCAATATATTTAATATTAATTTACTAATACCACAGTAAGCCAGTGTAAAGCCCAGTGAATCTTTATTCTCATTAATAAAATGGGATGAGTTTGAGCTAATATTTCGTTAGCTTGCCATTTTTGCAACTCCAAGTCTTACTCCAATAAAAAAATGTGGGAAAGGGTGCCCTGAATATCCAGATTAAGGGAAGTAAGTGTATGAATTCTGGTGATTTTGTTAAGTCACAAAATTTTGCAACGTACAAGAAGTGACTCCATAGGATTTCAGATCAGTGGAAACCCTTAAAACACTGAAAAACAAGAAAGCTGTCAGGTCTGTAACATGCTCCGCAACTCTTCAGGGAGTTCCGAACAGTTCATATACATACACTAACAATGCAAGACTGGGCCTCTGCAATTTTGGAAGAAGGTAGCAATATCTGCAAAATCTGGAACTGCCACACATCAATTATCCATTTCAGGTGCCCACCAGCTGTGGAGAAGAGGTTCACTTAGTAACAAAGCTGATATTAAGAAGACAAGACAAAACGTATGTACCTATGAACTTCATTTTAAATTAAATTTCTTTTTCAGAAGTGGTAAAAATAATTACTTCTCACTGCAGCTGTGAATGTCAGTCATACAGAGCTATTAAAAATACATATAATTTCTTGCTTCCTCCCCTTTACTTTTTTATCATTCTGCTTATTGTTGCCCAGTCTTTCCCACCTGTCTTACCTACTTACACAGAACTCCTTTCAGTGAAGGTTTTGCACATGTCAGTGTATCCATCTTTTTTGGGTCTGTTGGTCTCACTGAACTACAAGAAGTGACTGTTAGTGAGAGCTACAGATCACTCATGTTTCTACAAGGACACTGCACTACTGATGAGTGGATAAGGTAAAATATTTACTGACCTTCATGCAAAATAGTGTTCTGGCAAGTAAGAGGCAAAGAATTTTCCTTGTTTTGTGTGTGTGTCATCCCACTCCAAAATTATATTCTTTGTGCCTGGAAGAACATTAGAGCTCTTGTCTTCCCTTTGAGTATACAAAATATCTGAAAGAAAAAAGGGGGTAGCATAGAAGCAGTGCCGACTGCTTGTTTTGCTGTGTACAAACTGGCTCAGAAGGGGCTGTAGCTCCCAAGATCCTGTTCCATCCCAAGGTCCCAGCCAGCAGCATTTCCGACGGCCAGGCAGAGGACTTGTGGCACTAACCTCCATGGAGGAATCATTCCTGTCCTGTGTATTTCCTCTCCAAATTAAATTTGCTGCTGGTATCTCAACTCACTGAGTTCCAGATGAACGTAGAGGTTTACCAGGGACCAAACTAAGCGCCCCTACAAGGAAGTGTCTTCCTGCCAAAAAAAAAAAAAAAAAAAAAAAAAAAAAAAAGGTAATCGCTTCAGGCTACATCTGGATACACAAAACTACTGGACACTCACCTTTGGCTCAGGTACAAAAGAACAACCGGTGAAAAGGGTTACAAAAGCAGTGTTAGCCAACTAGAGAAGACGCCTTGTTTTTCACTCACAGGTCCTTCCCTGGAAACAGTTTTGCTCAGCATCAGTGGCTGAAAAGAAACTGTGAGCTCCCTTAGATGAGCTTGGTGTCGATGGCTGGCCTGGGCTCTCTTAAGATCTCATTATTAACATTTTGCTAATCAATTTCCTTCTTGGGAAACAAATATGAAAGCACCTGCCCCCAATTAAAGCATTTTTGTTTAAAAACAAAAATGTTTAAAATTATTTCATTGGATTAATTAAATCTTTCCTTACAGTACTCACTGATTCTTTATTGCAAGGAAATGCACTGGTGATTTGAATTTTAGGGGCCTGACCTCTGAGTCTATTGAAAACCAGAGACATCAGTCAGCTTCTGTAAGGTTTGATTCTGGCCCTGACAGGCCTCATAATAAGCAAACAAACACCACAGTTCATCAGTGTTCCAACAGTTAATAGTTAACCTTTGCCATAAGCTGATGAGAAAAGATGGTGTCGGTAGACCCAGTCTTCTCTCCCTCCCTCTCTCTTTTAAGAGACAGAGGTGGGACTTTTATGATCCTCATTACTGTTGTGCCTGAGCACTTCTAAGCCTGCTCCCAGATGTCAAGAATCATGGGCTCCCAGTGCTATATCCATAGTTCTATAGGCTTTCCGGTCAAACCATTCATTCTGATCCTATGTCCTGACCCAGGCTGAAGAACTGCAGGACCAAGAAAGGACGCTGACGGGCCCTGCAGCCACCAGCCTCCCACAGCACAGCTGGCCCGTGCCTGGTCTTGAGCACTTGCCTAACACAATTCCCGCTGCAGTTACACTGCTGCTTAAGGACTTCTCTGAAATGGGCCCATGGCTGTTGTCCACCTTGTGCAAGACATGAACACTTCAGAAGACTGGGGTGTTTTTTCCTGCAGGTGTGGTGGAGCAATGGCCATTGGGCTACACGCTGCCAACACTGTCCTTTCCCGTGTGCCTCCTTTCTGACCATCACTCTTCTCTTTTGCACTTCTGCTTGACGTTATTTTCCTCCAGTGTATTTTATTTTCCATTTGTGGAACCACTTTTACATTAACGGTGTGATTGCCACTGAAAACGGACTGCCTCGCCTCAGCTGCAACTTTAAACAAGATGAGAACGGAAAGTGTTTCAAATTGTAAGGGTGGGAAAGTGTGATTTAAACGGTGCAAAAAATTTGTTTTATATAGTAAAGCCTCCCTGAACATTTGAAGTTTCAACAGCTCAGCTAAAAGCAGTATAGCAAGAGACTCAGAATGATTTATAAAAACAGCCATACGCCTTGGCCGGGCCAGATTTTACCATCGTTTCTGGTGTTCATTAGCATCTCATTGCACATGTCTTCCCATTGATCCCAATGGAACAAGCCTACACAATAGAGTTCTATTCAGGGGTGGTGAAGGCAGTCCATACACTCATCCCCAAACACTGAGACACGGCAAAGGTTTGTGAATAGACTGCAGATAATTTTTGTTGTGTCTTCTAGAATTTGTACTAGCCTATTAACAACCCGTAAATATTCACTTGAGACATGCGTTCTTTAAAATTGAGATACAAAACGAGACAAGGATTTTCTTCTTTCTCTTCAGCAAGTCTTCCATGCTTTTGAATGTGTAGTGGAAGAGTTATTCAATAATTTCTATCACTTTGTTTGTTTTCCCTACAGTTATGAGAAATAAATTGCATTAAACTGACTTGTTTCTGAGGTGGCAAAGCATTTCAATCTTTAGTTGTTACAACACCAATGTTTTCACTCTGGCCTAAGATAACTTGAAATAGTTGATAAGCTTAGCAAACAGCAGCGCATCTGGGGTTTCTGATGGGGAGGATTTGGGGGGAGCGGGGTGGGGGGAGCTCTCATGTATTCTCTGGCTGTCTCCCACTTTGCTTATAGCTGATATTTAAATAACCTACGTGGCTTTGAGGCTAACTTGGTAACCATAGACCATCTACCCCAGCAGTGAGGGAGAGGATTCTTAGAAGTCCGTGGGTGAGTTTTGGTATCAAGTATAGTAGATGGAGAAATTTGACAGTAATGAGAGTGCAAACAACTGCAAGTGATGTGAAAGGCCAGAAAGAAAGACAAAGAAAACTTCCCTAAGTGAGAATGGTGACATTTTAGGTGCGGTTATGGGCCCAGAACATAAAGGCAGAAGAGAAAATAAATACAGGCCTTTGAGCAGTGTTATTATCCTTCAGCGCGGTAACAAGCCAGCCTTGATTCCAAAGTGTGGGACAAGTTTGTTTGCCAGGA
>NW_010541064.1:36982-38071 GCF_000687285.1 Phaethon lepturus
AGCCCATTCTGCATAAACGCAGTGTGCACCACCGCCTGAGCTCTGCGTACGGGAAATGTGCCCCACAGTCTCAGCTCTTTGGCTGCTGGATGCTTTCAATGTTTTAGAGGTAGTGCAAATTTTACCAAGCATATAAAAATAAACTATTTAATGGATGCATATTCAACAAAGCTGACAGGTCTTTCTTCTTAAATTTCGAGCAGCGCAAAATATTTCACAGTTGACTAATAACAGAAAGCATGTCTGATAGCTTTAGAAACATTCAAACTGACTTTCTGTAATCTTTTCTCTAAACAAAATGCAGGTTTCAGGTGCATTCACTGCATGTAGGGGGAAAAAAAAGGAATTATATACTAACTGTTGGTTAAGTGTCTTTTATTGTTTATGGAAACTAATTTCAGGCTTTTGGTAGCAAATGTCGTATATCAGAGGACTAGCAGTTTGCACATCTCTAATTAATTAGTCTGTGGCATTTAAAATTTTATCACTAAGGTTTTATGCCGTATTTTTTCCAGAAGTTCTGCAAATCGGTATTGAAATACAGAAAATAAAACGCTGCCTTTAATTAGCTGCACTGGATCGGTTATTTCCTTTGAGGGTATATTCTCCCCAGAAGCAGTGCCTGCTATGGGCCCGATCCTGTCATCATCCGCAGGATACTTTAAAGATCTGAGCAAGGGCGCCAGTTTCATACTTAATAAACGGGTGTGGGGGGATGAATTTTGTTCTGAACCCCTGTTGCCAACGACTTTGAAAACATAAGAATGGAGAAGAAAATGTCCTGTATCCGGGCAGAGGAATATGATCTGCGGGTTGATCTGACCGGAGAACTTGACGGCGGCAGCAGCCCAGGACAGCCTTGCTCATCCCCGGCCGGCCAGGAGGGACCCCGCCACCGCCTCGCATCGCCCTGCTGCTAAAAGCACATTCGTGGCAAACACGAGAACGAAAACAGTCTTTCAGTTCACTCACTTCGGTGATGTCCAAGTGTCGGATGACGGGATACCATTAATCTGAATTACACCCGCGATCTAAACGTAGTCCAGTAGTATATTTTGAGCGAAACCAGCACGCGGTTAAGGGAATCCC
>NW_010541065.1:0-9619 GCF_000687285.1 Phaethon lepturus
TCACCGCGTGTCCCAGTCACCCGCCAGCTTCTCATTTCCCCTCAAAAAAAATAGAAAAAACCTTCAGGTTTTCCTATATAAACATAAAGGGGGGAACTGCACCTTTCCCTGTTCAAAGCAGCTGAGATTCTCAGGGAGCTGATGCTTGACTTCAGGAGAGATGGAAAATACAAAATCCTAAACGGATTTTTAACAATTCCAAGTGCAAGCAGACTTACCGAGGCGTGAAGGCTGCAGGGAGCAGCACGGTGGGCGAGTTTATATGGCCACAGGGCAGCAAAAAGATCTCTGGCACAACCTGTTACCCAAAGAAAATAAAAAGTTACAAGACAATTACAAATTGTTTATTTCATTGGCATGTAGCATGGCACCCCACCCAACAATACATGTCCTGTAAAAATAACCTCATGGCGAGAAATACCCATGTGTGCATTAGGGATGTACCTGAATTTTGACGCCGGGTGTACGCACACTAATTCTGAGTAGCACCGCGTACACATTTAAAATCACTGACTGCGTCCCAGGGGAGTCAGCGCTGCTGCGCTGAGCAGCAGAGACAAGGTTATTGCTGAAATGTAGCTGCACGAAAATCTGGTGCTGAACTGAGTCCATAATGAGGATTCACAATCTACTACAAAAGACAGATGCTAGGTTAGCTTCCATCAGTAGTTTCTTGTCTCATCCTCACACACTAACCAATTAGTATGTACTGCAAAATGTGACTGACACAATTAACAAAGTTGTGTTCATATGGGTTATCTCATTTCAGTGTCAACAAGGATGAATGAGAGTCTTTAGCACAAAAAAGTACCAGTTTATCTGACTGAAAATTAATTAATCTTGGCCTTTACAAATAGTATATTACTAGACCACCATACATTTCAAGTCCCGCTCCCAAAGATGAATGGCTTCTTCACTGGGTTAACAGTCAATGATTGATCTTTTTATTCTAACTGTATACACCACGATTCCTCAAAGGACAAGGCAGTATCATCACTTGCTGTGTTATTTATCACCATCCAGCCTTTTCTCAAACAGTACTAAGACATTTATCTCTTGGGCTCCTCAGAAGGAAAGAGGCTCTCTAGGACTCCTGGGTCTGATGATGCTTCCGAACCTTGCCTCTGCCAGCTATGAACCATGAGTTCCCCTTCCAGGCCCAGCATACTCGTGCAGGAGGCACAGGGTACGCTGGGCCATCACCTGCGGGGACAGGAACACCAGGGGAGGACAGCAGGTAGGTAGTGTGCACTGCGTTCAACAAGAAGTGTAAAAATCCATCCCCTCCCTGGTTCTGATTTTACTGCTGTGTTGAAGAGAAATTGCCTGTGTTTAACATTACACTCATATCTAGATAGTTTTCTGGGAAGTGGCCCGCATATGATTTTCCACCTGGAGTGGAAAAGTGATTTCAGGCTGCAGAAGGGTATAGATGTAATTTCTTTTTAGAGGAGGACATCAGAGAGGCCTTTTTCAAGAACAATCACCCTTCTGCTCAAAAACAGACTCCCAGAGACACTTCACAGCCATAAATCTGGAAGGACAGTAACTATGTGCCATGAACCCAAAACAATCCCAGTTGTCCGAGCAGCCAAGTCAAGTCCCAGGCATTCAGTGCAGTCAGGCACTATTCCTGCCCCCCTCTCTTTCCTACAGCCCAATCATGTCCCACAGGGCTCCCTGGGACCCCATTTGCCAAACACATTCAGGCATGGCAATGGTTCGCATTGTGCGATCCCCAGCACTTTCCTGTGCAGGAGATGGGAAAGGCACGTTCTGCCAGGGCTCCACGCCCTGCCAGATGCTTCCCCTGGGCCAGCCAGCACCAAGGCCCTCTCCCCCATCCTCACAGCATTGCCTCGTGCACCGCAGGGGTCTGTAGGTCCCCCAAGAAAGAGGAGGAACACATAGTCAAAGAGGCTGATTCTGGTCTCTTAATTTTGTCCTTCTCAGCCCCCTTAAAGAGCACTTTTCCCAGCTCTAGATACTCCTAACTCTGTTCTTGTCTGCTGGAAACCCTTTGCAAAGGCACCAGGATGGGCACCACATTTCCTAGGCAGGATGCAATTAACATGCACCTTTCTTACACTAGCTGCTAGGCAACAGTTTGGGTTCAAGTTTTTAATTTTCCATTCTGTCTGAGAAGCACTTTATAAATAATTGTCACCATTTTATTGACAGGAGGAAGAGACTCCATCCCCTTTCGGAATCACATGTTTATATCTGTGATCCACCACACATCCCTCTACCACAACTTAAAACAAGTGAATCTGAGAACAGGTGACTCTACATTTTCTTCCTCTAGTCTGGTAGAGATTTCTCTTCCTGCAGTCTGTGTGTGCCAGTGGAAAAGAATAAACAACCAACATTATCTTTCAAAGCTGCAGGATAACACACTCTAATTCTGAAGAAATACGAACTTTGAAAAAATTTTGTTGTTCTTACTATATATATTTAAGAATGCAAGTTCCAGATTTTGCAATTTTCATTGTTTAAGCATGTTACCATCCTCCAACATGAAATCACGAGCTGTTTCAAGCAGGATATACTGCTTAAAGACATGGTGGTGGCTATCCAACAGAACCTTCTACACACCTTGACTTCCAGCTTTGTCCCCCTTGCTTGTCAACCATCAACATATGGCCCAAAGCTGAACAGAGTGCATAAAGCCACCTGGTGGTTAACTGCACAAGTAAACAAGTTGTGCCCTGTATGTCCACGTGATGAAGACATAAAGGAAGTCACCTTCCTTCTACTTGGAATGTCTCAAATGTCAGCTTAGCTTTTAGATTATGGTTGAGGAAGTCTAGAGACTTAACACCAAAAGAGGGAGAAAATGGCTCTATCTGTTAATATTAGAAACTTAACTGAGCTGCTTTCCTTGTAGGAGAGTTTGCAGGACCGAGTGCTCTGCTTCAGATCTGAACAACTCCCATGAGTACTGCAGAATCATCTTTCAAAGACCTGATCATTGTACCATGTATTCCTGAGTTTGGCTCCCGTTGATAAGAATCCAAACATCTTTTTCAAACTGGGAAACTCTCAAGAACCCTTTAGGCACATCCTCTGCAGGCATAATGTGGAAGGAGCAATGCCCATTTATTGTGGCCATTGACAGACTTGCCAGTTCACACCAGTTAGGCATTAGACCCACTGTCTTTCCCCGCTGTCTCTGAAGAAGATGCCTTTTTTCACACATTTTAATTACTGACATAGAAGCTATTACTTCACATAAAGGCCGTTAACTGGCATGTTCAGCACAAGATGAAGCCTTTCCGATAATTGTTCCTTGAGTTCATGTTTGTGAAAATAAATATCATCAGATGATTAAATTAAACACTGCAGCCTGCCCAGCTATGCACTATTTTCACTTATCATGCAGAAGGGGAGATCAAAGAGAAAGGCTCAGGTAGAGTTATTCCAACTCCTCCAAGTTTGGTTGATAGCTACCTATTGAACACACTAATTAGCTTCCTGCTTAGGGTGTGCATCACAAGATTAACCCTCTCAAAGTCGGGTGGTATAGCCATTTTCATGCTCTGTAATCAACTGGATGCAGAGGGATGACTGTCACCTCATTTCCTCTGTACAGTAAAGAAGCAGCACAGCCTGATCCTGATGTCGGAGACACTTGGGCCTCTGGCCTCCGTCCCCTTTGGTGTCTTGCGTGGGGGCGAGAGGAGAGCCAAGCCTGGGGAAAATGAGGAAAGGCTGGAGACACTCATCTTCTTGGGTCCTGCGGGGCTTCTGCCTCCCAGCTCTCCCCTTGCCTTTCGGTGAGCTGACTCGCTCGTCTGTGCGCTCCTGCAGCGAGGGGCAACGCGGCTCTCGCAAGACTGGCTCGGGCGCTGCTTCAATGGGGAGATTGTTTCTGAAACAGAGTTTTGCCCAGCACTTCCCTGCTTTGCTTTCTTGGGCCGTGAAGGGCAAGACAGGCGAGTGAAGCAGTGAGCAGGGTAGCCCTCGTTCCCATTGCGAGCCCGCTGTCCTCCCTGCGAGCGCACACACACACACACACAAGAGCCAGAAAGCTCTGCTATTCTTCTGCTAATGGGATTGGCACCGCTTAAAGCAGTCTGCGAGGGTATTGTCTGCAACCACAGCAAGAGAAACATTATTCAAAGGCCATTCAGGCCCCAAAAGAAGCGGCAGAGCAGAGTAATTATCGGAGACTCTCCATTAACGAGGGCATCTTTGCTCTTTGTCTGTGTTGGTTTAATAAGGGCCACTAATGGGGCCGGGGGAGGGGCACGCTAATGCTTCTAAACAAACCTCCTTCCCCTCCCCACCGCCGCACTGTGAGGAGAGCTGCCTTTATGGGCACTGACAGCCGAGCTGGGAGTTACCATATTGCAGAGTGACCTTCGGGAAAACTTAGTGTGAACCCAGCCGCTTTCAGCCCCATCCCCACCGAGCCGCTGGGAGCATCGTTTGGGTAGCTGTTCTCTTTTTAGCCTCTCCATATTTCCCGGTGCTTGCCCAGGCCCTTTTGTACACCCCCCGCCCGACCTCTCTCATGTCATCTTGTGACCCTTCATGGCTGGACACGACGGCACTGAGTGGCAGTAATGAGGGACGACAGTGCAGATTAAGTTCTCGCAGCAAAACCTGGGGCTGCTGTCCATTATCCAGCAGCTGTGACTGGGAGATGCTGCTGCTGGGAAGGCAGGACTGGAGTAACCTCCCCTCCCCACACTGCTGGAGAAGGCAGGCTGGGATCTAGCACTGGCCAATGTCTCCTACCTTCTGTCTGGGGCACTTTTCTGGCGATGGAGAGATGGGCTCAGGCAAAAGCCAGCAGGAACCCCCATCCCAAGATCCTTCAGAGCCACTCTCAGGAGCATGCAGCTAAAATTCTTCTAAGGGCTCCTAGACAGTCCCCATCTTCAAACACCAGTTGTAAAGGACCAATTTCTGAGGCAGTTTGCAATATTACAGGGTCAGATGCACACTGGTCACTTGAATAGTGACATGTGGACAAGGGGTCTCAGGAGGTCTCTGGAAAAGACAGCATTCAAACAGTGAAACGTAACCATACACATGTATATGAATAACAAAGCAAAAGAATGATACAGCCTTTTTCAACTACAATGTAAAAGGTGTCGTTGAGACCTGCTAGACTCATTCTTAGCCAATGAGGAAATTGAAGAACAACAAAAGGAAATGATTCCCACCAGTTTGTGCAGGTCTTTTACTGAAGCCAAGCCCTGGACATTGTGCTACTCTACCTCACCTTCAAAGGATGCACCCCTAATGGATGGTTGTCCTGTACAATGGCCCCATGGAGCGCAGAGAAAAAGCAGTGCCAGCCTGCCTGCGTACCTGTATGTGTACATGTCAACCAGCCTCAGGAATTGCACTCAAGAGCCACTCGATACCAGTGCTGCCTCTTTTGTTATGAGGAATTATTTCATTCAGCTGAGACATGGAATGATGAACTTCACTGTGCAGGCACCCACACAGCCCTCTCCACTTAGGCAAATGTCCTCGTGCTAAAGGTTTGTCACAAGCAGAGGAAGAAAGATATGTAGAAACTCCTCACTGCTTAAACCACAAGACTATGATTTGAAGAAACTGACTCCACACAGGATTTCACCCTTATTTCCTGAGGGCTTCGTAGTTTTGAAATTTTCATGATTTTGGCCTTTTCCTTTCAACATTTCACCAATAACTACCTCTCTTGTAACAAAAGAAACTTTTCATGGGTGCTCCCTCTGACTCATCTCTATAGGATCAAAACATCTCAGAACAACCTTGCAAGTCAAAGAGAAAGCAATCACCCTTTACAGAGAGCTAAGTCACAGGGAAATTAGATAACAATACCTGAGGTCATTCTTGCCATGGCAGAGCTAGGAAGTGGATACAATTCTTTCTCCAGAGTCTTAGTGCACTGCTCTGAGATCAGTAGTATTGCTTCTCCCTCTTTTGAAAAGTCTGGAGGATCACACTCCTGAAACAGAAAATCAGTCCTATTTTCAACATTTCATTCTTTACATTAATCACAGTTTCTGTTCATAATCTCTTTTTCTTTTTAGAAGAATCATCATTATACATATACAGAAGAACTGCCTTTGCCTACGGATTTTGCAACCTAAATTAGGAAGTTAATACACTGATACAGACAGCAGTGGGCTACTAGAAGCGTGTGACCTGGCCTCTGATTGGTAAGGGTTTTGCTTTGTAAGTGTCTTTAAATGTCATCCATCTTTGCCACTAGCAGATAATACAATCAGTTTTGTTGCAAATGAAGATGAGATTTGAACAAAACCAAAATAGCAACTCAGAAGGGAGAATTGAGATCTCTTTGATACCCAAAGGAAGAGGACATGAATGGAAAGGTACCAAAAAAAAAAGTTCATTAGTTTATGGCTTAGAAGATATGGATACCACAGAAAAAGCAACTGCAGCATGGGAAAAGAGGGATGTTCAAGGTAGACAGAGATTTGTCACGAGAAAGGAAAGTTTTGAGACTCTGTGTGAAGGAAAACTCAGTCAGCAGCTTGTGCATGGCACGTTGAAATGACATGGTCCTGTGGTAGAAGGGAGGAGTGCTCCCAGCAGTGATGGAGATAGGATGGGCAATGAGAGGGCTTGTGGGTCTATTTCTTGGAACTTCAGCCAGAGTAGTACAGTTGGAGATGAGGCATCTAGTATGAAACAGGGAACAGGGTGAGTGAGGTCTTGGAACAAAAGCTTCAGTCTGAGAGCCATCAGCGTAAAGCAACCTTGTCCGCAAGTCTTTGTCCAATTTATTCTCCTTGATGTATAGCTTCTGCAGGGAGCAGGGAATGACTACATTGGCCCTGTATCAAGCCAGTTCTATTTAGATTTACTCTTTAACACCTACAGTTTAGTACAGGGATATTTTCTTCCCAATTTTCCCAATTTTTTAGATTGTGCCCTGAATTATGTTTGAGCTCATGAATGCAGATTTGAGCCATTTTTTCAATTGCAATTGTAAAAGATGCCTTTCCAGATGATCAGTTGTGTATGTTTGCAAACTATTGCGAGCAGAAGACATTGAAATATGGGACAGGAAGCAGCGATTAATCTCTGCAAGCACATCCTGGTTTAGTTCAATGTAACTTCCTTGCTTTGTCTTCATATCCTTTCAGCTCTTCTTTCTCTACAAAACAGGCCTTGCTTTGCCAGATTAGCAAAAACTTTTCCCTCTAATGCCCTCAACTGGCACTTGTTGTACCTGCTCTCTGCTCTTCATTCCTGCAAAAAAACTGCCCATTCTGGCCAACAAGAGTGGTACAGGGGAGAAGTACTCACCCACTTAGCAGTCAGGTAGACCAAGGCCTCACGAGAACAGCGGGACAGCAGGAGCTGTGTGACAATTTTTGCTTGTCCATGCAGTCAGCCCCATTTGGAAAGGTTTAAAGGCAGCAAAGCAGATTAGGGTGGTGACTTTTCTGCCTTTACTCCTCAGGCATGCTGTGGGCTTACCTCTATAAGTTTAGGCAAGCTGCTTCTGCCTCCACATCTCCCTCTCCCTGTTCAGAAAAAGGAATGCTGCTGTGAGGATACATTTGAGAACACTTGAACTCTGAGCAATTAGGTAGTTAAGGAATGCATCTCCTGACCAGTCTGATGTGGCTTCTGTATCCAAACAATCCAAGGACTGGGATCACCAGCGCACTGTGTTCAGCCTCCCCATGTTATGGAGGATACAGTTGAATGTTCAGTACTGTCATCTTCTGACATGCCTTTGCTCTCCCTGCCTGTGAACTGTCCCTGCCTGCCTTTGCTCCAGACCCATCTTTACCCTCATCCTGGTCCCACCCTGGTTTCTTGGCCTTTCATGGCCTGTTTTGATGCAGTCCATGGTTTCTCCAGCTTCCCAGTCACAGGCATTGACCTGAATCTGGTCTCAGGACACTTCTCACTCTCCCTGTGAAGCCTTCAATATAGCAGACAAGAGGAATATCTATACTATGAGAGGCAGCTCAGTGCAGAGAACCCCTAACCAGCACCAATCCTGCCAGCTTTGGGACTGAGAGTAATACTTACACCTCATGACACTTAACTCACCTACCTGTGGCACTGTGCTAACAGCCACCCTGCACCCACAGCCTAGGCCAGTCCCTCTGCATAGCAGCACAACTGTATGGAGCCTCCAGACAGTTCAGGGATCTCTCACAAGGCACTGCTCACACGCAGTACAGATACAGCCTATGTGAACTCCTTGCTGGGCAGGAAATACTGTAGAAAGACAATACAGAAGCTGGAGTGAGATCAGTCAACAGATGTTATATTGCAATGACTTCCAGCCCCAACTCCCCTGGAAAGGTTTGGATAGAGAGACCTGAAACTGATCCCATCCAGAAGAAGTCTGAGATGCCAAAGGTTTCACAAATGTAATCTGCTGACTCTACTATAAAAAATTTCTCTAACAACTGGCTATTGTTAGTTGCTGCTGCTAGGAACTTGCTCTTGTTTTCTTCTCAGAAGTTACAGCCAGACCTTCACTGTCTGCCTCTGCACTCCTCTACAGTGACTGTTCAGCTTAATGCTAATTTAGAAGCAAGATTGTGTTGCTGCTGCATTCCTGAGATCTCTGGGTGATATTGTAGCCATTCAGGTGCAGCTGCAGTTAGATACAAATTAGAGCAGTCTCAAGGCTCTCTTCCTCTACAGTGTGAGGAGCAAGGGCATAAACATCACCCACAGGTATACCTTCCCCATAGCTTGCAACTCATATACAAATATTGTCTTGACAGCTAAAATCCTCTTTATTCCATGTATCCGTCATTGCACTCATGTTCAGAGTACATCCATGAACAGGATCAACAATTTTGTAAATCCTCAATAGTGTGTGCTATAATAGACACAGCCTTTTTCATTTCAACATGTATTGTTAGGGCACAAATAAAAAGAAGAAAAAAAAATACTGACAATTGACTGGGAATCCAGCTAAATAAAAATGATGACATTGGTGTTCATGGAGATGAACTGCTTGAGTGATAAAGGAACATGACTGCTTTGGTCAGAGGCTTCTCTACAATGTCACCTATAAGAGAGCAAGTAACAGCATCTTTTGGTACTTACTGCATTCTTTAAGATTAAAACCCAAGCAATATAGCTTTATGCAATTGTGTTAACAAGATACTGAGGAGAAAAACTTCAGCCCTCTGCACCCATCTATGTCCTAGTATCTTCTATTCCACAAACTTGACTGAGCTATTAATCCTAGAAATCATCAGCACTTAATGATGGGAAAACTGTAGTACTTAAGCCCAGGTATCTATGAAGTCAATGTGCTGTAATGCCTTCCTATCTTCAGCACTTTGCAAGAGCCCCCTTGTACAGGTTCCTGAACAGCATCTATTCCAGCAGGAGAGCATGTTTCTGGCTGTAATATTCCACTGAAATCCCCCTACCATGACTTGCATTTGAGTGATTATTCTGTGCCATATCTAATATCCACCTGTCTGTACGGTCTTTCCTATCTGATATATTGTACTTTCCCCGCAATGGCTATTAAGGTGAAGAGCAGGCTAAAGCCTCCCAGTTACACCGAGGCTCGCCTGATAGCACCCAAAAGCCCCTCAGAAGGACACTGCTCCCTCCTTGCTGACATGGGAGTAAAGAGAAAAATCATCCCACCAAACAC
>NW_010541066.1:0-3636 GCF_000687285.1 Phaethon lepturus
CTTGCAGCTTCTCCAACAGCCTTGCGAGAGGAGCGGGCCGTTGGCTGTCCGCCGGGACGCGCCGAGCAGAGGTCGGATGGGTCTTGGGTACAGAGAGGGTAGGCACAGCTAGGTCTTTCCCAGCTGGAGCGGCGGGGGCCGGGGAAAATACCCACGCCGCAAGGCCTGGGCGGGGAGGAGTAGCGGTGGGTTTGTACGTGGGACTTAGGTGTGAGAGAGAGGCGACCTGCGTGGTTTGTTGGTGGCTGTTGTTCCTGCTTGCACTGATGGGTTGGGGCCGCGCTGAGACACGCTTCTTTCTCCTCGCCTCAGCCACCCGTGGAGAAAGGCAGGGGACCACAGGTCATGGCCACTGCAGTCAAAGTTCTTGGGAAGAACTGAGGCGCAGGAAGATAGACTTTTGCTATCTTCAAAATACACATTCTGGAGGGTAAGGTTTTCTTTCAGAAGTTACTGTGAAAACCTGACCAAGAAAACCCGAGACCTTGTTATGCTTTTCCTGCGTGCCAAGGGGGTAAATTTTCCTGTTGGCATTTAGAGGATGCTGAGTGGTGAGGATTGGTTTTGTAGAATAAAACCTACGTCCCTCTGGAGTTTAGCTTCTTTTGTGGAGGGGAAAAAACAACCTCTCAGAAGGCCTGGCTGAAGTGTAACCTTGGTGGTAAGCAGTGGGGAAGGTGAAATTGAAGACTAAGATGCAAACACAAAAGGGCAGTTGTTGCTAGAACTAAATATATTTTTGTGGGCTTGACAATGCAGAAGACACTTCTTTAAAAAAGGGAAGACTGTATATACTTCACAACTTCTGGAATCCTACAAATCTTGTAGCTTGACAAAGTGTCTTAAGGTCTCAGAAACCATAAGATGTTACAAGCACCTCACAAGGAGACGTCTGGGACCCAGCCTCTTGTGATCTCAGTGCAGGTTTTGAGCTGGAGAGCTGCTTCTTGTGGGCAGCATGTTAGGTTTTGAGGTTCTGCGCAGAGATTAACTTGAAATTTAATTAGTGGTAACGGCAAGTTCAAAACACTTGCTGATTTGTTGATTTTATTTTTTTTTTTCCTAGTACATAGCATGGGAAGCTCTTGAAGCCCAAATTCAGCAAAAATGGGAATTGAGTTATTCTAACAATATTAAAGCACTTCTGGATAAAAAACAAAAATTAAGGAAGAAGTCAGTAGGCCTTATGGTTGTAGAAAACTGTATTAGAATTAATTTTGGAACACGTTCTATATATTACCCTGTCTAATACTGTGTTTTTAACGGGAAAGCCTTTTTTTTTTTTTTTTTTTTTTTTTTTTTTACTATCTCCAAATGCTGATGCTTTGGAGATGTTAACAATATGCTAAGGTAATGACATTAATTTCTGAGAGAGACTGTAAAGGGCACACTTAGGTTTGATGTTAATACCTTCCATAATATCAATTAAGTTATTTATTCTCTGCCTGCTAACAGCTGAAGGGACATGAGTAACTCCGCAACTTTGCACCAGAACAAAAGCTTCACCACCTAACAAGATGCGCAAACTCACGCTTACGTAAAGCACTAGCGTGTTCTACTCTACTTTTGGGAGGAGTAGTCACAATGCTTGAAGTTAAAATCGTGGATGATCTCAGACATGAGGCCCGTATGTGAGAACTACAGCGTAGCTGAGGTACATACACCTCGGAAACCTTACTCTGGGGATTTTCTGACTCTGACTTGTTTATTTCTGCAGCGTTAATATTGCATTTGTGCTAGTGTCTAGCATTCGATTTGTGTGTAGTTAGTCCTTAGTTATTTTATTGAGGATGGTATGTTTTTGGGTTGCTAATAGCTGTGAAAATAATGTAATAACGAATAGTCCTGCAAAAGTACTTCTGTACTGACACTGTTCCTCTGTTTTGTCTGTGATGAAAGGTTTACTTTCTGGGAAGCTAGAAAAAGTAGTTGTTTTTTATGTTTCTGACCCTCAGAAACCTCGTCTAGTTCTCATCCAAGGCATTTTTAAAATATTACTTTCTCATTGCTTTTGTTTAATTGCTTTTAGTTGTTTTAAAACATTTGGGCATTCACAGGGCGTTTTTTTCCTCAAGATGGGAATAGGCTGCCTTGAGATGATTTAGAAAGTACTGTCCTAGATAAAACTGTAACGTGCTAATTTACTTACTAAAATTCTTTCAAAACTCAAAAATATTAGGATCTACAGATTTAAGTTGGAATATGCAAGGCTATAATCCTCTGCATCCAAGTTAGCCATTATCCTTCCTCATCTGATGTGCAGAAAGGAGGGGAGAGACATTTTGGGATGGAGTTCAATAGCATCAGGCCAAACATTGGAAGATTGTTTGCACAGCTGTGTCTAAGCAGTGACCAAACTGTTAAACAGCCTAGCAGGGGGAAAATGAATAGAAACTCCTGTTGGCCAGAGCACTGACTTTCCTGGACAGTGCTCAGGACTTTATGAAGTCATTGCACATGCTGGGTCAAGGCTTTTACCCATATTTTCCTCTTGCACTTGGGAATAATTCATGCTTTGCTTTTTCATAATAATATAATTGGCTTAAATCATCTGAACAAAATCCTGTATTGACGAATGATGCACAACAGTGTACTTACCTGTAACTTCAATTAGGGAATCTTTCCCTGCCAGTGAACTGATTGACTGATGTGAGTGGAGACAGTGCCTGTATATCTGTCTTGCTTCCTTGCAAATTGTAGATTATGAAACTGGACTACTGAGGGATAATTTCATCAGTGGCATCAGAATAGCATTAAGCTCCATTAAAACATGGGGTCACCATCAATGTCAGATGAGTATTAAGTTATGGCTTGCATCTTAGCAATACTCATCCAAAAGGCAGTGCTTAGGTTCTTGGCAAGCGTATAACAGTTTATTATGGAACAGATGCTTCAGAGCTTAACATATGACTGAAGTGTCAAGTTGTGTCAGAGAAGATGCGCCCAACACTAATGTGGTGCTCAGACTTTGAGAGACACATGTTAGTGAATCGCTCCCTACCTGAATGATGTGGGCTGAAAGTGTAGTAGGATCTCCTGTTGAATGCTTGGAAGTCAAAGCACTACTCTTGTCTGCCAAAGATTGGCTTATAATGTGAATCATAGAATCACAGAATAGTTCGAGTTGGGAGGGACCTTTAAAGGGCATCTAGCCCAACCCCCCTGCAACAAGCAGGGACATCTTCAACTAGATCAGGTTGCTCAGAGCCCCGTCCAACCTGACCTTGAAAGTTTCCAGGGCTGGGGCATGTACCACCTCTCTGGGCAACCTGTGCCAGGGTTTCACCATCCTCATTGTGAAAAATTTCTTCCTTAGATCTAGTTGAAATCTGCCCTCTTTTAGCTTAAAACCATTACCCCTTGTCCTATTGCTACAGGCCCTGCTAAAAATTCTGAATAGTTTATAATAAAATTCTCTCTGCAAATGGTGGAGATACAGTTCTCCTGATAAGGAGGGAGGATCCCTACAGGCTGCTCAGAGTTTGAATTTTCTATGTACAAGAAATGTAATTTTCTTTCTGGTTCTGGAGCACCGTAATATGGCCAGCCTGATATTTGGAGGATGACTTTGATACCTCTGTTGCTAGTCACAGATTTTCCAAGCAACAGCAGTAAGTTGAAACATGGAACACTCTT
>NW_010541066.1:3666-11786 GCF_000687285.1 Phaethon lepturus
TGGGCCTGTTGTCATTCTGCTATACGGCTCCTGCCACTTAGGAAAGCTGCGTGCTGCAGGAGATGCTGACCTTGGAGCTATGGAGCTGTGCAAGGAGAGAGAGGAGGATGAAAAATGCATGCTAGAATAAAAAGTTTTTCCATTCTTGTTTAGGTGCAAAGAGAATAAGGTGGAGATATAGAAGAAAGGGAGTGGGTTGGGCTGGTAGAGTAATGGATGTGCTAAGCAAAATTTTTGCTGGTGGTGGTGCTGGGGAAGGAATAAATGAGAGTGACATTGATATAGGTAAAGCTTACCTGGTCTTTATGCAGCCTCTGGTTTGGTAGTAAGATGGGTTTCTGCAGGTGGGAATCCTAACAAGATTTCCCTGCCCATCTGCTGAAGGTGGTGGTTAGGGTTCTCGCCAAAATCTTGCCCATGGTTAAGCTTTTCTTATCTGATCGTAACCACAAGTTGGCCACGTAGTCTTACGGGCATGATATCATGGCAGGATATTTTAAGCCATGTTACAGGTTTTCATTTGTTAAGGATTGCATCAGTGGTGCTCAGATGTTGCCAACTAAATTCTTGCTGCTGTGCAGAAGCCGTGGTACAGTTTTGTGGCAGTGGGCTGCAGATAGGAATGCTGCAGCTTCAGCTGAAGGAGCCTAGGACGGCTGGGCAGAAGGCAGTGGTCTTCAGGGAGGAGTCCTGTCACCTGGCTGCAGGATAGGCTGTCTGAGGTGATGGGGCAGTGCGTTGCAAAACCACTCCAGTCAAAAGTCTCCAGAATCTCCTTCTGCCCATAATTTTCACCCTAAAATTTGGTGTTCATTTGCTTGTGAAAAAGTACTGTCCCAGAAATTTGCATGTCCTATATTCTCATGCTGTTATTTTTCTTTTTAAAAATACACCAACAGCTTGTTAAATTTTAATACTAAGCTATTAATATTAAAGCTTCAAAAATTTTTTCCATTTTGCACTTTTCTCTCTATTACAGTTGTGAAACTGGTCATTATGCAGAGAACCAGCTCCAAAGGGGACTTCAGCAGAGCAGAACCTGTCATGAGAAGGGGAACTGCACCTTATCTTTATAGGCATTAGAATTGCCATTTCCTATCTATCAGTGCTTAACTTCATGCATGCTTTATTATTAAAAGCCCTGTTATTTCTTACATAGTTCAAGTTAGCAAAGAAGCTCTAAAAGAACTGAAGAGTGTTAAGGTATTACTGTTTCTTAACAAGAGGCTGAAATAATACATAAGCACTAGGATGCATGTGACATAAAAGGTCAGAATACATCTGATAAACACGTGTTTAACAGACTGATTGGCATTTGGACATGACAGTGGAAATGATGTGTTTGATACCTTAGAGCAGGTTCTTGGAAATAAAGATATCCTCTGTCATTCAAAAAAACCCATTCTTTAAGTCTCACTCAGGTTCAGAAAGTTTATTTTTAATGAGACCAAAGGAGTTTTTTGCAGGTAACAAGGACAGTCTTTTCCTTCAGTCTTTAGTGACAAGGAGGCATGCAAACTCAGCCAGAATTACTATGATCAAAATAGCAATTATTATTAATTCATTCAGGTTTTACAACTACTTGAAATGATGTCTAACCTTATGTTTCAGGTACACTTTTAAGAATAAATGTGGAATAAGGAATCTCTCATGCATTAAGAAAATCAGTACATCGAACAAGTCCTGTTAAACTCTGCGGAGAGAACATTCAGATATTTTGTTGTACTTTTTGGTTTGGGTTTTTTTTTTTTTTAACTCTGCTTTTGATTAGGTCTGCATGAGGTGCTAACCAAAATGCTTAGTATTTGTATACTGATACACCCTCTCCATCACTTTTCAATGTAAAGTAAACAATGCTTAAATGGGCAGGAGATAGTGGAGCAAGACCAAGAAGTATATTACAGTTGGCTATATATAGCTAGCACAGAAAGTGTTAAACAGCATTTACCGCCTGGTGATGTCTGGTGGAAATGGGCAGGAATATAGATAATCAGGACACTTTATCCCACACTGACTGATACAAGTATTTAGTTCTACCAGCCAGGGATATTGCAGAATAGAGGATGGAGATCACACAAAGGAAAGCCAAGCTCAAAATTAATTCAGTGGTAAAACTTTATATGTACTTTGTTTTCCTTTCCTCTGATAAACTATGGCAACAATATACTAGAGCTTTGTGGAACTGCAGCCTCAGTTAAATCTCAGCTCTGGCTTAGTTTGCTCTGCCTTCCATGTGGCTTGGGGCAAGGCTGTTTGTAAGTACGACTATATTTAATGAAGTACCTCATCCTGTCTTTGGGAAAGAGCTTCAGGGACAGGTTTCATACCATTGACTTAGTGCTATGCAGTTAATAGTTAAAAACAAATTGTTATTAATTTTGTGTGACACGTGCACACGTTTCTTTCCATGTGAACGCTAGTTTCTCTTTCCTGGGGATATAACATTGACAGGACTTGAAAGAGACTAATATGTCGCTATAGATTAATTCAGTCTTTGAAGGGTCTAATTCCTAGTTACTGCTTTTTGCTCATATGGATAAATTGTATGAGCAAGTGATTATGCAAAATGAGAAACTAGCTAAAATGTAACTTAGGTTGTCACTTCAACAGATTATTTTTTTTTTTAATTTTTATGTATTTACAACTTATGCAAAGCTGACATTATTTTAAAAAGTATACTGCCAAAGAAAATAAAAACCTAATTAATGTATTTTGTGATGATCCAGTTGGGTGGGTTGCACTCCCACTTTACAGGCTTATGGTTCATATTGTAGATTTTACATTATGGAATGTGTTCTCCTCTTCTAATGAGTGAGAGGAAGAATGGGGAAGAGCAGGCATGTAAAGTTGTCCTTGCATGTACTTTTCTGTAAGGCTCTCTACTTTGAATATAGTTTGAAGCAGATTGTCTTAGCCAAGAAGCTTAAACCTGAAGTGTTTTCAACTTCTTAACATACACTGGATCTGTGCATATCAGAATGTAATGAAGCTGTACTTGTAGGACTGTTTGTAGTTATTTGAACATATTCTGTCCAATTATGGGTGATGTCATTAGGGTTCTCTCTTAATTCTGAAATCCCTCCTGAGAGAAGGCAGATAGAGCCAGTGGACACTGGATGATTTTGCTGGTATTAGAAAGAACGTCAAATGTAGGGGAAGAAAGAGTAATTTGGAGCATGAATGGAAGGCATCGTATAAGCACTCTCAACCAAGCCTAGCATCTTGTCCACTGTTGCTCCAGAGAGGGTTTCAATGTAAACGTAGCAAAACTGAGGAATTGCTCGTGTTGCAAAATGAATTGCATTGCTTTCAACCACGCTGCTGGGCCGCATGAAATCTGCATACCCTGTGTGGTGGCATCACCAAATAAGTTGTGAAGCCTTATCTGAACCATTAACAGATTCCTGCAGTGGTGGGAGACAGTATAAAGTACCGAGGTAAAGGAAAGTTTTAACAACTGTTGTATTTCTTTGGGGACATAATGTTCCAGCTTGCTCTGAAAGAATGCCTTCTGACATAATAAATTCTTGGCACCAAAGCTGGTTTTCGTGGTGAAGGACGGTAATAAGCTCTGCCACAGTCTTTATTTGACTATTTTGCGTAATAGCATATATTAGCCCATGTGAGGGAGGGAGAAGAGGAGAGCCCTTCTCGTGATAACAACAGTGCATTTAATGTGGCTGCTCCAGAGCACACTGTAAAAATGCAAACATGGAAAGGCATTTAAAAGAACAACCAGTACTTATTTACTTACTTGGTTAATGTCAGGGGTGTGCTTGGCTTACATAAACATCTTCTGACTGTCTTGCATATTATACTTGTTTTTTCTCTTTGATATATAATTCATTTAGATTTTGCAGAGGGGTGGGATGGTTACTGAGACATTGTATGTGAAGTGATGTGAAGTGATGAATATTAGAAGTATAGCTTTCCCTTTCTTCTTCAAGACACTCCTACACATATCAAAGTATTTGACCAGTGATTTTAAGTTACAGATGTTTCTTTGTCACGTAGAGGGGGGTGTACAGCTTTTCCTGCCCACAACTCTAAAACCACCTCAAATCTCACACTGTGCTGAATTGTGCGAACTTCTGCTAAAGAGAGCTTCAAGCCTGGGAATTGCATGGGCGTTGCGAGAAGGAAGAATGAATGGGAGGGAGTTCACTCAGAGTGTGAAGAAACTTTCCCTCCTGCCTGCCTGCTGTAGGCTTGGACATTTGATGGCTTTGCACTTCCTATAGTCATATGTGCTAGTGTGAAGCACAGCTGCAAACAATCATAGGAGACAGTGAAAAGCTATGGAAAACTAAGACTTTCGTGTCTTAAGTCCTGAGGGAGTGTTTCCGTCTTGCAGACCCTTCTAAACTGTTGAAGAAGCCAATACCACACCTATTTGGACAAAACCTTCCATCCTTAGGGGATGTGGTAGCTGCATTTCGGTTCTTACAGTCATATTTGGGAATTTGGTAGTTCGTCATTCCTGTGCGGTGCAAAATTGTTTGGAGGGCAGGTGCTGCGCATTAGTGCACTTGCGGTCGGAGATGCGCGGCCAAAGCCCAGGGCTGGGACGGATGGAGGGCTGGTTTGCTTCGGGCGAACTGCGCCCTCGCTAGCCCTTTCCAGCTTTAGGGGGAACCAATTAGTAATAAAGTTACTCCTTATAGTCTGATGCATGGTAGCAAGTTCTTAGGAAACATCAAATCCCTACAGTGGTAGTGATGCAGGCAGATGTTGGAATCATTTCAGAAGAGAAAAATGGTAGCATTTGAAATTTAAAAAAATTATCCGATGAAATACAAATCAAATAGATGTTAGTTAGTGGTTTTTAGAACCCTGATTTTATAATGTTGATTGGAAAATGCCTATATGCTAAGATAGTTGTAATGTATTCTAATTTATATGTGATAATTGGAGCAGAAATGTAGTACTTTGAGGAAGAAGTTAAACATTGATTGGACCCAAGAAGACTTCCCTTTCCTGACGTAGTCTGTAAACTGGAGTTTAGAATTTAGTATTTATAGAATATGATATTTAAAGAGGTGAAAAATAGGAAGGAGAACGACTGTGAAGGTGTGAAACAGAGAAATAAAAGTAGCTGTTAAGGGAGCCAGCTTGAATTTCATGGAGAAAGAGAAGTTTATCATCTTTGGTTAGGATATTAGGATATTAGGATAATCTTGTATATTACTTTCTACAGGCTAGAATCATGGTGACCTGAATAGGACTGGACTGGCTGGATTCTTGTGTATCATAAAAATTTGTTATTACATGTAAAGTGACAATGCCACTCTCTCCTGTTGCTTTTTGCAAAGCTTTGATGGTACATTCCATGTCTTCAAAGCTGCTTCAAAAATCATGAGAGCATAGATTTAAGTAGGAAAAAAATTGACTCAATAATAGTGTTGTGGTTTAACCCCAGCCAGCAACTACAGACCACGCAGCTGCTCGCCCACTCGCTCACAGTGGGATGAGGGAGAGAATTGGAAGAGTCAAAGTGAGGAAACTCATGGTTTGCGATAAAGACAGTTTAACAGGTAAAGCAAAAGCCGCGCACGCAAGCAAAGCAAACCAACGAATCCATTCACCACTCCCCATGGGCAGGCAGGTGTTCAGCCATCTCCAGGGAAGCAGGACTGCATCACGTGTAATGGTTTCTTGGGAAGACAAACATCATCACTCCGAACGTCCCTCCACCCCTTCCTTCTTTGACCCAGCATTGTATGCTGAGCATGATGTCATATCGTATAGAACATCCCTTTGGCCAGCCTGGGTCAGCTGTCCCAGCTGTGCCCCCTCCCAGCTCCCCGTGCACCCCCAGCCTCCTCGCTGGCAGGCCAGCATGAAAAGCTGGACAAGTCCTTGGCTGCTCAGCAACAACTCAAAACATCAGCACGTTATCAATGTTATTTTTTCATCCCAAATCCAAAACATAGCCTCACAGTAGCTTCTGTGAAGAAAATTAACTCTAGCCCAGCTGAAAGCAGGACAAATGGCATTTCCTCTTTGAAATTTTGGGGGACTACTTCATTCAGTATTTATAGTCTTATAATCTTGATAATTCTTGTCCAGATTATTGGAGAACTACTGATTTTGGTAAAATATGATATTTCAACAAACACCAGCAACCTCGGTTAGCCTGTCTCTGGTCTTTGTTCAGAATTCAAGTAGCATTCTTTGCAGGTGGGGTAAGAAATTAAAAAAAAAAAAAAAAAAGAAAAAGAAAAAATGTCATTACAGTTCAGATATTTCCAGTTCATCTCTAGATGCCTCCCAAATTGTACTGAACTTCTAACCCTGAGCTTAAAATCTGCCATTTTATACATTGAGTTGTGAGAGTGAATGCACACTTTCTCATACCATCCCCACTGTGGCTGCCCTACGCCCCTGCAGTTGAGTGTAGTACTGTTTATCAGGAGTAAATGGATGCATTCCTTTGATTAGCTTCATTTGAGGGATTCCATATTTACTGATGCTGTGGGTTGTTTGGCTTCTCTCCCTTCCACTAGCAACGAGATTTCCGCTGCCATTATCAGCCACACTAACTTTTCAGCACACTTCAGCATTTCTCGTGTGCAAAGGCCACAGCTGTAGTTGAACAATGTGGTCATTGTAATCCAATAATAAGTCCTATATATAACAATAATTATAACCTCTTATATTGAGAACAATATTGATAATCAGCGATACTAATCCTTTAATTTCATAGAAATAGAGCTCAACACTGGTTGTTGCAGTGTTATCCATGTTGTAAGATTTCAAATACTTTGCAAAACTTGTATGTGCTTGTGTAAAGATTTGGCTTTGCTATACAGATGGGCATAATAGAAACAAAAAGCACTCAGAGAAATATGAATGATTACATTTATCAACAGCTAAACAGCACACTTTGGATATTATTCTTGTAATTAACAAGTCTAACTTGCCATAATAAGCCCTGATTATAAGTAGTCTAACAGCAAGGACTGATTTTATTCAAAATACGTCCTATTAGACACTGCATCCAGTTTGGTCTTGTGTATCTTTAAACATGCTTGTAGTTAGTCTACATGTACACTTTCTGGCTCTTTGTCTCCTTTTAAATTTTTTTTTTTCAAGAAAACCCTTTTAAAATTTGATCAGTGTGAAATTTTTTGTAAAGTAGAGCTGTTGGTGAGCCATTTATGATCCATTCAGTCTTGATGTTTCTGCAACTTTCTGTTGAACAACTTTGCTATTTATTGCCAACATGGGCATATGATGACTATATCCATGTCTTGTAATAGTTCATGAGCATGAAGAGATCTGTAGGCATGGAAACAGCAGACACTTCGGAGTTAGATTCCTCGAACAGGATTTGATTTTATTAATTACAGAATCCTTAGTGACTTGAGGCAGTACTTCTTTTACCTCAAACTTCTGTTTCAACCCACTGCTGTCACAAATATACTCTTTGACTCCCAAGTTCTCATGTGGCATAATGCCATGTCCTCGTTCACTGGTGGCTTTTCCTTTGACCGACCGCAGGCCCTTCTCCTGGCAAGGACCTTGAAAAAAAGAGAACAGCGTGCAAGGTTAAAATATACTTCTATTTCACTTTTTCATTTTGCTCATCTCTGCAGTAGCGCAGTGTAATACCTTTCCTTTTTTACCTCACTGCTTTACACAATACCTCTGGTCTAGTAGCCAGGGTCTTGGCATTTATAATACCTTCAGGAGAGGCTGAGTTCAGATTACATCGCTGCTTCTCATGTTCACATCTTCTGTCTTTTGAGTTCTTCATTCTACAAACTTCACACGCTTTTCTGGACGTAATAATATATATTCAATGGATATAAAGTGAGTGTTTTGATGGATCATGTTTCTCTTTCATTGTCTAAAAATGTAGTTTTTAATTAGCAGTACCTCTCAGATAATGTTTTGAATATGAACAGTTGAAGATTCCTGGAAAAAAATACATCTGCCCTAAACTGCACATGGAAAACATGTAATCTTACTCTATATTCTATGAATACACATTATGTTTGAAGGAATAATTATTTGGATCTTCTTAGTAATTTTAAATTTATTTTTTTTTATGCTTTTGGAATTTTCTTTAATGCAGATATGTATGGGGGGGGAGGGGGGGGGGGGGAAAGAGGGAC
>NW_010541066.1:11817-66785 GCF_000687285.1 Phaethon lepturus
GAGAGAGAATATAATTCTCTGGAGTGATGGACAAATATGTTCTGTGGTTAGAGGGCTTTTGCCTGAAATTGCAGATAACCTGTGCACAAAGTGATTGTCCTGCTCTTTTGCAAGTACTGCTGTAATCCAGGCATTTGGCAATTCTTCCTTTCATTAATCCTGTACCCATTCATAAATCTGGGGCCTGCAATTAATATTTTTCTCCAGTTTTAAATATATTGTAATTTTTCCCCAATCTGCAATGAAAGCTGCTCCTGGTGTTCCTTTCGCTATCCTGCCTTCAGTGCTCTTCTGGGATGGGGCATTACTTTTTTGCAGCCACCCTGTCCGCAGTAGGCATTTGCCATCTACTGCACTTAAAACATTCTGTTCTTTGCTCCATTCTTTTGGCACTGATAACTGTGACATCTGTTTGTTACGTATGAAGCCCAGGAGGTGCTGAAGACCCCGGAGCAGTGAGCATACCTTATGTGAGCATGCCTTATGTGGGCAGAGGAGAATTATCTTTGCCTCTCAGGTGGGAAAGTGGCTGGCTTGGCTTGCTCTTGGTTTCTGCGGTGACATGCAGACTGAGGGACATGGAGAGTTTCCAGATGCCCATCTCCCACGTACAGACTGGGGGGAAACCTGGTCTTTCCTAACCTTCCCTCTTGTGCTCTGGTTCTCCTTAGGAGGAAGCGTGAGTGTGTACCCCAAATAGGAGCTGCTGTGAAGGGGAGAATTGCCCGCTCGGGGCTGCCTGCAGTGTCTGTGCCCCGGAGCAGCTCTCTGGTTGAGGTGGAAGAAAGGGAGAAATTCTCTGGTTGGTTGTCTTGCTCTTTGACATAAGCAAAGCTTGTATTTTTGTATATTTAAAGTGAATAGGCTACCAGCTCTGGATTAATAAAGCCTGAGTGCAAATGCGTAAGTCATAGCACAATGTTACAACTTATCAGGAACTTACTTGAACATTCAAGTTTGAAACATACGTAGGCTGATGTGCAGTTTCAGAGGTGGTCAGTCCTTAAGAATAGTTGGCTTAAATTTAATGCATATTTAATGGTGAGCAGGGAGAAAACAACCGTGATTTTTTTCTGAACGTTTAATGTTTAGTGGCCCCTTCCATCATACTAGTTTAGGTAAAAATGTTGCAAATAATAGTTTACAATCTGAAAAGACATTAGACAGTGCTATAAATGCCCAACTCATATTAAACTCTAGTTTAAATTTCCTTGTAATGACTTGTTAAATTCTGTGCTACAGTCCATTGCCTGAATTTTGATTTAAGGTGTAAAACTGATGGAGTTCAGGTAGGGCATACTCTTTCTGTTCAGATTGAAAGATTAATTTGTTTGCCTTGTATTTAAAGAAAAAGAAAAGCCCCAAACCTGTAATTTGGTTTTTTTTAAAGAAAGCTGTGTGTCTTTCGCTCCCATGCAAAATTATTCCATGTATTGTTTGTATGTTATTGCTTTTCAGTAAATGCTGTGTTTAGAGAACAAGGACTTGCCAAGTGAAGTTGTCAGTTTGCATCCTCATTCTGATTTACCAGGCGAGCATAAAAATATACTCCCTTGTCAAAGTTTCAGGTATGATCGTTAAACCTGTAATGTTCATCATCTTTCCCTTAACCCTAACCTGGAAAGGAGACTAGTAAGGACACAAGCTCTGTTATTTTCAGTGTAGTTTTCCAATCTTAAGGAAAAACTGTTATGCCAACAATTTGGGGGAAGAATATTCTACCTAGTTGCCACTATTTTTAGAACTGTATCTTTTCATGTGTATCTGAGCAGCTGATTACAAATTTCAGTTCAGATCTAAAAGTCTATTTTAATACTTTTTAGTCTCTTAGAGGCGGGAGGAAAGACTGAACTGCTTGCAGAAGAGGAGCAGGCTGTAGGATCAGAACCTCAGGATATATTTATTTCATAGAGGGGGTGGTTTGAGTTTGAATTATCACAGATGTGCATAACCTGTTCTGACACTGAGTTACAGGGCAGTTTGGTTTGCTTGTTTCAAACGATAACCTGTTACATGCATCAGACTAAGACAGTACCTCAAGAGAGATCATGAAATGTGCAGTTGTGTTATTAGTTAAGAGATTGCAAGCATGGAAGATTTCCCTGGAGGGTACTGCTGCATCTTGCAATCTTATTCCAGAAAATAATGAGTAAAAAAAATGAAATGACACATGTCTTGATCAGCTTCTACTGTATCGTTGTAATAAAAGGAATTCATTGCATAGACATCTGCCTGATTTCGCATCTGTGTGCCATTAAAAATTGTTGATGATTTGATGAACTTTGACTTGGCCCACACAAGGTAGAGCTCAGATGATGGAGTAGGGGAAAAAACCCAGCTCCAGTATGTTCTACTTGCAAGAGAAACTTTTCTGGAGAAGTTTTTTTTTTTTTTTAAATGTTAAAAGCACTGACTTGTCTGAGCAGTTTCTTTTGGAGGAGCTTTCTTTACTTTTGCTGTTGTTTTTTTTATTTGTTTAATCCCACAGATGAGGTAGAGCTTGCTTTAAACTTAATGAAAAGAGTTTGTCGTTTTCTGTTAATGCATAGAATAGTCCATCTGTGTACGTAACACCTCAGGGGTATGCCAACTGACAAAGATGTGCAATGTATTAACATTTTAAATGCTCTTCTAGGTCCCAATCAAACTGGCCTGGTAATGAGTGTATAATGGGATCTGGACAGCACTGCCAGACTCGATGGTTGATAAGCCTAGGTGGAAAGCATGTGGGGCAGGGGACTGCTTCTTGAGTAGTGTGCTTGGAAGTCTGTGTTATTTCTGGAGCACAAGACAAGAAATCTTTCAAGAAAAAAGAAAATGAAGTTACATTATATGGTGTTTCCTCTAAAGGGAATGGAGTACCATCATACAGTTTTTTAAACTCTCTACTTATTGGAACATCTGTGCCTTTACATATAATCAAAAATCTTGCGATTATTTTGAGTGAGGAGCAGAGTTGTTGAATATGAGACTGTTACTTTTGTATGGACATCACAAAACCTGTTTGATATACTATGGGGCCTTATGTATCCGTAATATAATAATGAACCTGATTTTTGGACAGAGGCTATTATTCTTGAAATATCCAGGACTGCTAGGTGCTTGGCAACCTTAATCACACACATGGCGAGGAACAGGGAATAGTACATCAAACTGAGTTATCTGCTGGGGTTCCTGTGGTACATGGGTTGCGTGACATCCTCTGATAAGAGGGCATCTGGGGGTAGAAGCAGAGCAGACCTTGACAGCTAGACAAATTTCTGGCTACATTGAGGTTGGGTGGATGCTGGACTTGCAGGAATATTGTGGAAGGCAGAGTGCTCTTAAGAAAGCTGTGCTTTCCCTGTTCGCTGCCAGGGTGTTTCCATGGACCCCAGGCACCTGCTGATTTTTGGTACATCCTGTCCTGTCCCAAGTTAAATGGCATTATCAGCCAGGAACGCCCGTTCCCTGCAGCCCTGCTGCTGTTGACCTGAACGCAGCAGCAGCTGGCTGGCTGCTGGCAAACAAGGCTTTCTCCCGTGGCTCTGGGGACAAAAGATGTGGGTGAGGAATGCTGGCAGCCTTTTTGTATTCTTATTCTTATTTCCTATCTGTGCACAGTTTTGTTTACAAAAGGAATTGCTGCTCTTTAACTGAGAAATAGAATGACAGAAATATTACTTTAAAAGGATGTTCTGTTTAGGGAATGAGGGGAAGTAATTCTGGCAAGCTATTCTGAAAATGTCACTCAATCTACAGTTAAGTTATTTTGTTCTTTCCTGGCTGTAGCTTTTACGAAATTGATGAGTCAAGCAATTGTCAGTAATACTTTTGTTGTCTTAAATTTTTTTCTTACCCTATGTGAACTATGTGCAACCGTCTAGATTACATCTGAATGACAAAAATACATAGGTAGCAGGAGGAGGAAGAGTAATGGCTTTATTTAGAATTAACTGTCAGTAAGTGTTTATTAAGTGCATCTGTCATGTCTTATTCTGGATTTGTTTTGCTAGTCTCTTAGCTGAGAATTCATTTTTTTTTGATACCTGATGACGCTGGTATCATTATTCTCATTCTTATTCTGAATTCTTTCGAAAAGAATTCTGCTTATTCTCATTCAACAGTCTATGTAAGCAGTGTGGGACTTAAGTTCAGGAATATCAGAAGTACTTACTGCTTTCTTTTTTAGTCATTTAGCAAAAGGACATCTATGGCCTATTTTTAATAATTTTATGTATTGTCAGGAACATTTAATTTCTTTCAAAAAAAAAGCCATTATACATGGGACTGTGCTTGTAAAACAGTTCATGCAATTAATATGTTAGATGGAAGACTTGGGCTAAGAAAGGCTTTGGGAGAAAATATGTACAAATATGGATAAATCAAGGTTTATGACAGATAATTCAAGATAATGGTATCTTGTGTGTGTATCTGTGTGAACAAGTAAAGTGGACTCAAGAAGATTTGAGAAAAGTTACTGCTTTTTGCAACCTTAATTTAAATGTCTAAATGAGTTCTTAAAGCACTGGGACTTGCTAAATGGCCTTACTTTTAGGTGTCACCAGGGAAGAATACCTCATTTTTATGGCTGCTTGCCTGTTTCCTAATAATGATGGGCATTACGTAGCATGTAAGAGAGACATGGCAGCATTTGGATGAACCGAGGGCTCCCATTGAAATTCCTTGGGAATATGTGGGACTCATGGTGTTTGACATGTTCTGAAGCAACGGTGTCTAAGAAGTTAAGAGCTTCCCCTTGTACATCACTCTGACTATGCATGTATTGTGTTGTTTTACAGTGAAACATTACTTTTGATTAACATGCAGTTCTAAGGCCAAAGGCAAAGTATTCATTATTGAAATACAAAAGGAAAAAATATCAAAAATACAATGGGGCACTCCACAAAGCAGCAGGCTGTGTTGTTTTGCCCTTAGTGAGTGTTCCTGTCGTCTTTTCCATGCATATACGTGACAACCAAGTAATTTTATGGATCAGTCCTGGTGGTTCTGATAATTCATTTTCCCCTACTGTAGGGGAATGGAACTTAGGAGAATAAAAGCTTTAGTAGATCATCACTCATCCTGAAAGTTTAACCATTTGTATTTTCTTTGTTGAAGAATTGGGGAACAATTTTTAGCTCCTCACAAGCTGGTCAAGCACCACTGAGAACCAGGCTGTGTGGCAAGATGTGATACATGATCAGCCGTGGATCACCATTTTTGTTCTCTGTTAATATGTTGCAATAGAGTATATGACTGATTTGAGGCAACTATTTGATTAGAAAGGGAAATGAATGGGAGGCATAGCTCCAAATGCTCGATTAATCTAGGCCTTTAAGTGGCTTTCTTTTGGAGGCAGGAAATCAGGCAGCAGGCTCTGGAAGGACATGGTTGGAGCCTGCTGGAATTGGGGACCTGTGCCAGTGTCTTGGGCCTGGAGTATTTGACTTACAAGGTGTTTGCGTGTGGTTTAGTTTTGGTGTGTGAATTCTAGAAGTTAAAGCCCTATGAAGATTGTGCTGGTGTGTTGTAGCAGGGAGAGAGTGTGGGGGACACTTGCCCAAGGGCAGACCCAGGAACAGCACTGGGGCATCCCTGCCTGCAGCACCGACATGTTTCTCCTGTGAGTCTCTTTGGAGGTGTGGCTACACCCTAAAAGGGGTGAATGAGAACCAAAAATGCAACAAAACCAGTTTCAGAGCAGCTTTATGCTGTAAGCTGGGGCTTTTATGAGACAGCTGGGGCACAGCAGTCAGATCGATCTCTTCTCTTCCATGTATCTTCAGGTTTTTCAGACATTTTCATTAGCAGGTAAAAATGTTCTCATTTCCTTGCAACCTAATGAGCAGATGTCTTTTCAACACTAGGGATTGTTTGAGACACCGCCTTTCTGATGGTTATCTCTCAAGAAGCAGCTAAATTAACGGGTTCAGGTTTTTGTCAAATCCTGCTACTTGGTAGCAGTCATGTTGATCCATTGGAAGGCATTCGGACACAAATTTTAGATGGACCACCAAATACCCAAGAGTCATCCTTATCCCCTTGGCACAGGGATGCACACACTGCAGAGCTTCCCTCTGCTGGTCTGGCCCTCTTAGGCAATGATTCACGGGGAAGAGATGTATGATGGATTATCTCACATTCTGCAGTGCTCTTTTCTCCAGGTGCAAATGTGTCATCAGCTACATGTCATTAGGCTGATAATGAAAATGAATAGCTAGAATAGGGGTGGCCCCCAAAGCAGGACCTGGTGCTGTATAAACCTGCACTCATCCACGTCCTGAGCAAATGTGTTGCATGCACTTCTAGGATATTTTTTGGCACAACGGGCCTGTTTCTTTTCCCCTATTACTCTGTTCTGGGGAGCACACCCAGGTCTTGATTTTAGTGGCTTTTCATGCTCAGTGAGCGTTTGTGTGCCGTGACTCCATACAGTTTCTGAACTGAGGTACATTGAGCTGGATCTGTTGCTGCAGCTGGGGCCCAGTTTACACACTCGCAGTGCTGCTGCCTTTCTTGTTCGCTAGAGTTCTTTGCAGCTTGTGTGAGGGCTGGCATGATCTGTGAGCTTTCAGGTGGCTCATCAGTGTAGAGCAGTCATGGAGTAGGAGAGATGCTATGATGTGGCACTGCTGTTTTGTGTGTCACTGCATGGGGCTCTGTAGTCAAGTGTCCCATGAAGAGATGGGTTCCTTGCCGAGGGCATCTCCAGAAGCTCCTCCTTGTCACGCGAGCTACCATGGCAGAGGCACACTAGGAGTGAGGTTAAGAGGCACTGATAGCTAGTCCCTCCTGGATGTATGGCATTAAGCATATTCACGCTCTCATTATTCCCTTAGAATTTTTCTCTGGCACAAACGCTTTCCCTTGTTTCCAGTCCCTTACAATGCTGTAATAATTAACAGCATCTGTTGATATACTGCATGCAGAGAAGGATGCAAGTCTTCCTCCCTTCCATTGTTCCTTCTTCTCCTATCCCCTCCCAGATGTAATGGAGGCATTGCTAACATACCTGTCATTACAGGCTGCCAGGTAGGCATTCATAACGGAGTATACTACAAGAATTCAGGGCTCTGAGCAGTTGGTTTTGTCTACAGGTGGAAAAGCCATGGCTGCCATAGCTCTCCAAATCTTAAGATTTCTGGGTAGCATTAAATTTTTTGTAATGTTGAAATACTTCCCTTAAAGATAGGGAAAGTATCCTGCATTGGCTTGATTTTTGGTTCCAACCCATTTTTACTTCCTATGGCAGTACAAAATGTTTCTAACCCTTGTCTTCCCTTCTTCCATCCTGTTTCTGCAGGTCTTGATGATTGCCTGCAGCAATATATAAAGAACTTTGAAAGAGAGAAGATTAGTGGAGACCAGCTACTACGCATTACTCATCAAGAACTGGAAGATCTTGGAGTCACACGAATTGGCCATCAGGAGCTTATCTTGGAAGCAGTAGACTTGCTCTGTGCACTGGTAAACTTCTTGGGGCAAAATGGGGCGGGGAGTGAACAGTGTTTGCATATTCACAGTTTGTGTATTTGAATTGCTAGTCCTGAAGACTAAGTAGTTCAAGAAACTCCTGGCATGTAGTGTATGAACAAGTTAGCGTTTTAAACTAGAGGCAAGATAAAGAGCAGTATCTACTGATAGGATGGTGCTTGTTAAATAAATTGGTATCAGAGATTTAAGGCTTGCACATCCGTGAAAGGTTTATCTGAAATCACAAAAGAACTAGACTGGGTTTGATTTGGAATGTAAAAGAGTTATATATGTGAATGCAATAATTGAGTGCCAGTTGCCCTTTAGAAACAAAGTGTCCTGATATTAACCATGTCATTTTTCACTGATCCTTTCATGCAAATCATGTTTTAGATGATGATTCAAGCTTGCTGAAACATAGCTGCTTGCATTTTGCAGTAGAAAGGATTAAATACTGAAATAATAATTTTATGCGTAAATAATACATACATCTTTGACAGCGTATACAGAGGGATTTTGGTAATGGTATTTTCAGTCAGGTTGCGTCATGCAAAAGTGGAATTATACCCTTGGTGAGGGGTGTGGTTCTGACTTCAACCTTCTTACGAACTTTTTGTGTGTGCCTGTAAAGATTAGTGATAGATTGGGCACACTGCATTCTCCACTCTAGGAAGAATTGTGAACAGCTCTGCGAAGACGTACTTGACTGCCTAAAGTGGTGTTTTGTGGATTTTTAATGCATGCTACTTTTCCAAGCCTCAAAAGCAGCTTTAAGAAAGCTGAATCCCAGTAGAGGCAATCAAAGATGGTAGGCTGAAAAGCTTTTCAGAAGGGTATGTGGGTTCTCAATATGTAGCAGCTTTTCTGAACATCCTGTTGTTGCATCTTTGGGAGATAGACGTTGAGGGGTAATGAAGAGAAGAGAGAAAAAAAAAATTGAAAGGGAAAAGAAAAAAGGGGAGAAGGTATTTTCTATACAGGAAAACATTTGGTTTTAAACATGTCTTAGATTCTCTTCTTTAGAGTAGTATTTCTAATAATGTAAAGTGGCTCTGTGCTATAAGTTAACTCATCTATTTTTTTCTTAAATGATGGAAAGGGTACAATCCTAAAAAAAATAAAATGCTACTGATACATAAGGGAACATAAAGAGAGTTATTCACAAAGTACTCTTCTCATCAGACGGTGCAAGAAGAAACAAGAAAGTAAATGCTTTAACTGAGACAAAATCTAGGTTAGGGTGAACACTGATGACCATTCTTCCCAGGCACACAGGAAGACAGATTGTGTGTCTTTCAAAAATAACATATTTTCACAGAAAGAACCTTGTTTATTAGCTGAAATTTCTTTTTTTCCTGGATATGTAATTACAGACATTATCTTTAGCCAAAACAAACACAACTTGTCTTTGTAGCTCCCTTATCTTAGGCAAAAGCGTACGGAACTAAGTTGATTAAAAAATAAAGAATTTGTAGCAAGGGCTAACTCTGCATCCTTAATTCATGCAGCAAGTCTCTACCTTCCCGGTCCTTGTTGTGCATGTAAATGTTGTCTGCTTTTCTGGATTCGTCTTGAAGAAAACTTCATCACTGAAAGACAGTAGCATGCATTCAGATCAAAGCTTCTAATTTAAGCTGAGGTTTTTGCAGTCTCACAATTGGCTCCTGATGGCTCCTCAGGGATGCAAAATGTGATTATTATATTGATTTCAGTGGACTTAATTTGAATTTATTGTTCACCAATCAGATAAACTTCTTAGGAAATTTAATTCAGAGACAATTCTTTTGGTTATACTGGTCCTATACTTAGAGGCTTTCCTCTTTTTATTGCATCAGTAAGTATCTGTCTTGGTTAGTGCTAGCCCACTCTTCCAATTAGCCTCTAATGTTGACTGTATTGTTTAGGAGAATTTTAAGCCTATGACTTTCCAACTTAGGATAATTGCTAGAGCAGGTAGTCACCATGCAAGGTTTTTTTAATGAAAATTATCTGCTTATTTTTTCATTTTCATTGGAGTTTGACAGAGGTTTCATGATAGATTTTGGCATGAGTTTCATGACAGATTTTGGCATGAGTTACAAGCATATGATCCAACTGAGTTAACATCTATTTGGATGCTAGAGATGACAGGTGGCATGATGAATAGTAATGTTAATTTGCCTTGTAAGCATAATCCCCAACTGATTTTAAACTAATCATTAAAAAACAAAAGGATTGTCACTTCTGATTCTCCTCCCCACTGTCTCTGACGTAGTGAGTGACCACCTAAACATTTTTTGGCGTTGAGGAGGACAATTGAGGGGGAATGAACCACCTCCCACTGTTCATTCCTGAAGTTTCCAAGACAGAGTTGCCATCAATGAGGACAGTTTCTGCAATGTTGATAGCTGATGTGGTTTAGGAGCTGCTTTGTTCTTGCCCCTCTTCCCAGCATTTTTTTGGGGTAAACTTCTACTCACAGTTTCTGCCCTGTCAGCTATGGATATGGCAAATGGCAAACCAGCTGCTTGTGTTGCATGCCTGTAGTTTACGGGCCAACATTTTCTTCCTGGAGCAAAGTGAAGAGCCTGAACAAGGCATGTTTGGCTGGTATGGAGAGTGCATGGGACCTTAACCCAGGCAGAGGCTACTGAATCACTGAAGAGCATTAAATAGACAAACTGCTTGCTGCAGTAATAGTCGAGAACCGGCTATGATTGATAGCACTATTTAAAGGATAAATCTTTATTGATTTTTGACAGAAGGTGGGTGTGTGGCTATGGTCTCTCACAGTATTCCCCTCCTGTCATAAGCACTTGCAAAAAGTGGATCCTCCAGTGTTTGTTGCTGATCAGAGAACAAATGGTGGCCTGTGCTGTCCACCTTAGTACTGAGTCTCTCTTGGCTGCCAGCCTGCCATACTGTGCTCTCGACAGAAGAGCAAGCATCCTGGCAGTGAGATTCACAAGTTTTCTTTTCCTGTGGTGCTTCAAAGAAGGAGTATAAAGATTTTGCCCAGCTGCTACTAGTGTTATAGGTCACACTTTGCTGATAATGGTGGGGGCGTACATATCGCATACCATCACTGAAGCTGAACGTGCTCCAGGAAAGTGCAGGCAATGTAACTAATGTGGTTTGCTTCTTTGGTCTGTGAAGGTGGGAGCATGATTAGTGTGGTTTTGTGTTTTATAAAATCTGTGTGTCAGAAAGGGCAAGATAAACGAAATGTTCTCTGTGCTTAAAAGAAAGAACTAGTGAGGTCTGTGGTGGTATTATGTTGTTGCATTGTTTTTGGTCAGTCCCTGAGAAACCACCATGATAGAGTTCTGTTTCCAGCAAGGCACGCCTCTTGTCCTTCCTTTTCTGTTCAAACTGGGGCGTGAAACCGAGCTCACACTGGTGGCACCAACAGGTGGATGTGCGTGTTTATTCATACTGACAAAATCTCAAAAATAATTGACATCTCAAAACCGGTTGAAAAAAGGTAAACTGAGAAACTGCATGTCTAGCTCTAGAGATACAGGAGAAACTGTACTGAGTTAGGTACTGCAGTACTTTTTCTCCAGGCTACTCCCAGGTAATAAAACATGCACTTGTTCATCAGTTATAAAAAACTACCACACAGATCTAACCTCAACAGGATCCATTTCAGAATGTGTGTGGCGGTGAAGCTAGTCTAAAACAGCTTTACATTTCATCAGTGAACAAACAACAGTGTAGCAGACCTTCATCCACACGTAAATTGTGACAAACCTTGTTTCTTTGGTGGTTGCTTTAAGAACTGGATGTGAATGGACAATGCCGACAGAAAGTGAATCGAGGAAAGATGGAGGTGATGCTTATGGAAAGAGAAATCCATGCTGAAGAACAGATTACTCCGATAATGCCATCAGACCACTATATCAGTCTTCAGGTTTGGAGTGCATCTGGAGGTCTTGTAGCTCCTGAAATACCCAACTGTGCTGCAGAAAGCAAAGAAATGCGCGTAATTATTTTTCCATCATCTGTTTCTCAGGAGATGGAGTTTCATTTATCAAAACTGGGTATGATTATATTTTGCTGAGTGTCCATGGACTAAATGTTATGTCTCCCTGGTATCATACTTTTCCCAGAAAACTCTACCCTTTGCCTCGTTGCCTGGAGAATACAAAGACTGAAGACTGCACAGCCAAAGATTTCTTCTTCCTTAGTTTACCTGACATATCACCGCAATGCCTTGATGCATGAGGATTATTTTTTTGCTTTACTTCTCAAAAATGTCATCTACATTCTGTTTGCTTGAAGATTAAATTAGTTTCATTTGATTTTGAGCATTTTCAAATTTTTTTTAAAGGACATCTTAAAGTGGGAAATATTTTGTTCTTGGAAGATAAGAATATTTAGAAAACTTCACAAATAACTTTTGGATGCTTAAAGTTTTCCTTAAACAAAGAACTTACTAAAGTCCTTGTGAATTTGCAAAATACTTCTTCAGGTAATCTGCATTTCTGTAAAACAGAGTATGGTTAAAAAACAAAACAAAGCAGTTTTTGCTTTGTACAGCATACTGGTTTCAGTACTGGTTTCAGGCTAGTTATTTAAATCTGCTATGGCTGCACAGGAATTTTTTATACACTATATTTTAATCTGTAAAGCTAGAAGATTGCAGCAGATGAAATAGTATTATTATTTGGCAGAGAAAACATTGGTGTGCACTAACAGCATGAGATTACTTATCATTTACCACTAACACAAAACATTTATATGTAAATGAATGTAAAAAACAGACCTACTTTACCCATGAATGATTTGATTCCTCTTAAGAATTATGCCTTTTTTCTTAATTTCATCTTCTTGCCATTTCTCACACAGAAATCCTTTCCTTTGCCGTTATCACTAGCCAGATCTTAAAACCACTTTTGTCAGTAATAGTGAATATTAGACTTAATCACTGTAGAACTAAATGAGGAAGACTTCATTTTGGAATGGAGATTTGTAGTGACTGGAGTTGGGATTTATTGTTAATATTCTGCATGCTTACAGCAGAAAAATTACCCTTTTTACTATTGCCCTTTGCAAGTTAAAGTTCTGCTTGTATATCATCTGCCTTCCTGTCTTCAGCCTGAGATAACTTAGCTGCAGAGAAGGCAATCCTGAAGTCCATCATCAGATCAATAAAGCTAAGGAGCTAAACGGTTTCTGATAGGTCATATAGATCACGTTGAAAATGTTTGTTGCTGCTGTTAGTACATCTTTTATATAGAACTGCAGTAAACCCTGTGGTATGCTAAAGGCAGTAAATAAGTCTGTATGCGAAGGGTGAATCCTTCCTCCCACCTGCCTAAAGAATCAGTTATGGATCCTAGATACTGTTCTTAGTTGCTTTTTTTCTTGGGGCTGTTTGGAGTTTTGGGCAAGTATGAAATATATGCCCTGGTTCATAGGGCATAGCATGGTTTGGGTTGGAATGGACCTTTAAAAGTCAAACCGCTAGTCAAAAGCAGACTGGATAAAAAGGGCTGTTACGATGTAAAATATTTTAAAGAGGTAGTGTGTTCAATAACAATCTTCTTATTTCCTTTTTTTTTTTTTTTTTTGAAACTGCTGATTAACTGTATTAAGACTTTCTGAAATGCATGTGACTGAATATGTAACTGGTAGTTTGAATTCTGGAGAAGTAAGAGCACTTGGTGGGCTAGGGACAAAATTACATGAGAAAGTAGAAAAACAAGAAAATAATGAGCATTTGGTCTTGCAGAGTCTGCTGGTTGAATAAGAGTAAGGAGAATAGTTTATATAATTGCTCTATTAGGGCTACAAAGCATGACCAGGGCTTGGCTTTTTGATGTGTTGCTTGATTGTGCTGTAGAAGGGCATTTTTCAGGAAAGGGGATGATGATGATGATTATGAATTTTTCCTGGGTTCTGCAGGGCTATAAGGATCGTGCACCTGAGTTTTTTCTGACTGTAAACATTTAGGACAAATATTTATACTCTTCAAAACCATTTGCCTTTTAATCAGTACATGTTTAATAATTGCAGTAAATGGTGTCATTTGAGCTATCTGGCTTTTTCTCCTTACCTGCTTATTTTGTGTGTGTGAAACAGATGTGTAAGGATCATGTGTTGTGCACTTCTAAATTACCCCATATGTCAGTGCTATTTGAAGGAGAGAGAACCTCAGTGTTGGCATTTTGTGATGCTGGAAGAAGGGCTGTTAGAAATACATATTGTAGGCAGATCTGATGAGGTATAAAGTTACATAAGGCACCTTCCATATGACAAGTGTGTTCTCAGTTGCTTGCAACTTTGGGCTGGTAAGCTATTTGCCTCACTTTGTGGGTAGTGTTCAGCCAAATGTTTTGGAGAGCGACGTTCAGATGCATTTTCTTCATTTTTAAAAACAACTTTGGTGACAAAAGTTGGCATTCTTCTTGGTGAATTTTTGGCCACTCCAAATTTTGAGGCGTGATTTTGAAATGGCTGCCACGTGCTGTGGTATCCATGTGATGCTGTTTTGATTATTCATTTAAGAACTTCCCCAGGCTTCATGAGAACTGAGGACTCTGAGCTTTACTGTTTCCAGGTTGCTTACTTAAAAGCACTAAATAATACATACAGAAATGATGCTTAAGAATTAAATATGGAAGATGAAAGCACTGAAAAATAGTGGGGAGCAGAATTCAGCTTACCTGAGGTTGTCTTAAGTCAGTTTCTTAACAATCATATGCTGTTCTTACCCAAAACTCCTGCATTCAGTCTGTAAGTGGTAAAAGACTTTTTAAAAAGTTGCATTAAGGAGAAGATTTATGATTTCATCCTTGTGATTGTCATCCATATTACTGAGTGATATCAGGCATAACTGAGAAGTTACATTTCTTTACACATAATTTATTTTACAATACACATAACTTATTACACAGTACAGCTATCTAGAGTATAATATTTGTCTTTTCAAAAGGTTGTCACTTTTTCCTTCTTTAAAAAATGTTTGTGTGTGTGGCAACAAACATTTGCCAAAGAAAAATAAACATTGACCTTCTGTAGTTTATACAGTCATGGTTACCTTCTCCAGTGGGGCAGCAGAAATTAATTGATGTAAGCACTGCTATTTGCTCTGCCTGCCTGGAGAAACTGGTTTTATTTTCCTTTTGCCCCCAGGCACCAGTGTTACCAGTACCTTCAGTTCCCATCTTGTGTCTCTTCAGAAAGAATTAGCACTGGTCACTGCATGCCTTTTGTTCCACTTGGTTTCCATCAGCTTTCTGGGCTGAAGAGAAGAAACAGTTATTTAGGGAGGTAGGCAGAGGGGCCATATGCTTATTTCTCTATCCTGGATTGTTTGTAGGAGTCAAACAATGTCATTGAACTTGATGTGACCTTTGTACTTGGAGATGTAGAGGCACTCGTGGTTGCATAAAAGTTGTGATCAAGACATCTGTTCTAAGGGATTTCTGGATTTGTTAATGGGCCTGTGGCTATAATATTAATACCCTAAACTAAAGGTCTCAGCATCTTCCAGACACCCTGTCTGAGCCAGCAGAGGTAGTTAGCACCATGCTTCTAACCTGTGCTAACAGTGTGAGATGTATTTCCCGGACAGCCAAGGGTTAAGTGCATTTAACACAGGATGAAATGAGCTCTGATTTTTTTTTTTAATTTATTTTTTTTTTTAATTGGAGGAAGTGAGGGGGACAAATAATGAACTCAATCAAGCTAAGCCAAGAAAATTTCACATTAATTCCAAAGTTTCATTACTGAACTCTTTTCCTACCATGTGGTGCTGGTGCCTGGATGGGCTGGCAGAGGGACTAGGCTGCCTCTCCTCACCAAAAAAAACCCCAAAACTCATCAGTGGTGATTAGAGCTGCTGCTTGTCAGCATATGAAGAAAAGAGCTACCGTTCATCATTCACGCTGTCATGGTAAGCCACAGAAAAGTAATTAGCAGGTAAAATGTCTATTAATAGCTCCCACCACCTTTAGTTTGAACACCTGCTGACAAGCTATTACTCTGTGTAGCTTAGCTTCATCAAGTTCTTGTTTTGTGATTGCCAGAAGAGACTCCATTAGAGCTGTTTCTATTGAGGCGGGGTGTCTCTGAAGAGACTCTTGCTCCATGGCCTCTTGTTGAGAAAGCAGATGCGTAAACTTGCTTCGCTTCTCATAATCTCTACAAGCATGCAGAGATTTCTTTGTGGGTCTTTCAGTGACTGTGAATTTATTTTGGCTAATGAAAGCATAACTTGTGTTAGTGCCGGCTAAATGCAGAGTAGGGGAAAAAAAAGAATTGTCTCCTTGCCTGCAATTATCTTCTTACGGTGCTTGAAAATAGATGCAGTGCATTTCTAAGAAAACCATATTGTTCATAGTATATTATCACATATAAAGTATGATTAAACTTGGCAGCTATTATTTGAGCAAGCTTTTTTCCAATGTTAGAACATGCAACTCTTTGTTTTTAATGTGGGCCAGAAATATTAGTGAAAGACAAAGTGGGGATTTCGTTAGCTTTGCTGCTGCTTTAGGATCCTGCTACCTGAAGGCTTCTATAAACACAGCTGCCCCAAAATATATGCTGCCTGAAATTTATCTCTGTGTTTTCCATCTCTGGCTTTATCTGTCTCCTATTACAGATGGAAGCTTTACCGCGATCAGTGCCGTTCCTCATGTAAGACTGAATTTTACATGTAGCTTGGGCGTTACCTTTATCCCTCAGATTTTTATGTTAGGGACATATGTTTATGTTTATCACATTTGATGAATATGTGTGAAAGTAGACTTTGTATCTGTTCACACTGTCTCTTCCTTTCCACATACCTGACGGTGAAAAAAGACATCTGAAAAAGAATGAGCCTGTAGGTGGCCATCACCTGAAAGGTTAACAAGAGGCCACTAAGCTTTTATAGGAGCGGATCTTCTGAAGAAGCATATACATAAATGCAGCCTATTTTCCTGTCGTAGAATACATTTTTGAGTATTGTTTTACTTGGTCTGCAGCGTTCAGTATTTCAGGTTTTCTTTTTGCTGGTGCTTTACTTTCTGGTGGGGCTGGAGTCCTGTACGATGGCTGCCAGGGTTCCTGCTGTGGTGGACAGGGCACACCAGCGCAGGCTGGTACCCAGCTCCCGCCTCTCTAAGCGGATGAGGTACAGACAAGGTGATGAAGCGGGAGATGGTGAAAGAGAGGGAGGTGAAATAATTTGGGGTTGTCGAGGAGGAGTGTTGGGATCCAGCCTGGGCCTCGCTGTGGTCTCCCCCAGCCATGGGCCCTGCGTGTGGCCTGGCTGGGAAGGTGAGCTGGTGCCTGGGCCTGGCTGGCTCCTTCCCCGCGCCCACTCCTTAGTTTACCTTGAGTGGTTTGAAGGCGAGCACAGTATTTGGATAATCACACTCAGCTTCTTAGGAACAGCCCCCTGAATTAAGTTGTTCAACATTTTACTGTGTCAGAAAGAAGGAAGCCCTGTGAGGAGCCCTGTGGCCAGCCTCCAGATTGTGCTCGTTCCCCCCGCTGTCTGGGGGAGGTGGGCGCCATGTTGCGTGGTGGGTCATGGGGCTTGATTGCGGTGGGGTTTTGGTTTGGCAGATCTATAAAACATTTTGTGTGACGTATCTTTCATCCAGAATATCTTTCATTACTTTCTTCCCCTCATTAATTTTGCTAAAATGAGCTAGATGCTCAAGAAGCAGGATGAAATAAGAACAAACCTGGTATTTTTTTCCAACTTACTCCTACCCAGTCCTCAATCTCCATTGTACTCTCTCAGCCACAGCAACCACAGAAAACCGCAGCACAAACAAATTTATTTTTATCTGATGTTTATCTCTTTAATTAGGACTGATTTAATAAATTATTAGTTATGAGCCATTTAGCTGCATAATAAAATGTTTTACTTTTCCATCCCAATTTATTGTTTTCATCTTGTAATTTTTTATTTATAACCTAACTCTATCTGTTGTATAATTGCTATCGAATATTTACATGGTAGAAAAGTCACTGCCCAAACATACAATTTGTCTAATTGGGAACTATCTAATTGTACGTGGTGGCAGAGGATGGTGCCGGTGCAGAAAATGTGCAGTTGGGCAACATGCTCACAAAGCCTTCCTTGCCCAAAATATGGACGTTCACAGAAGTTACAGTGTCAGTTTTTAAAGCGCGACCTTAGCATATGGGCACTTAAGAGAGTCCCAAAGTGCATCCTCTGCTGGGGAAAGATGGCTGTCGTTTTAGCAGCTCCCTCATGAAGTGTGTTTGGTTTACAAGGACGAAGAGGGGCTGGCTGGGAGACGGCAGACAAGCCGTGTGCTGAAATCTCTCCTTTCCGCGATGATCTCCCATTTGCTTGGGAGTGGACTTTGTGGGAGGTCTGGGGGCTCACCAGGGCTAGCTTCAGTGCAATGTTCCTGCAGCTCCTGTGTAATTAAAGAGGAGATTAAGTTCATTTAGTACATGGTTTGGATTAGGAGCATGACAACTGCAGTAAATAATCACACACACACCCCCCCATTTCCTATAGAAAAAAAGATTAAGGTAAATAAGCTTCAGTGGTCTTAAATTAGCATTGGAAAATATAGGCCTTCTCTCATCTCTTCTCCATGTGGGCACTAAACCGGGTGCCTGGGAGGAGAGCTGGTGAGGACGGGGTGTCGTTAGGAAGTAGATTTTTCTGTGTGCAGCTGAGGGGTTTTCTGCATCCTACTTCTTCATTATTTGTGGTAGAAAATGGTCCACCTTTGATAGTAAGTAGCCCTTTCCATTGTCAACTGAACAAGTTGTGAGCACCCCGTGTTATATCCCTGTGCTGTGCTTAAGGTGAGGAGCACCTTCAGGAGTCCCATCTTTCTCTTACAGGAATAATAAGCTCAAGTCAATGCAATGCTTATTCCTTGACAAAGGCAAAAGGAGATCGCTTTTGAAATAACTCTATTATTCTTCGCGTTTGTGAGGAAAGCAAATCTATTACAGAATACCAAATCGCTGATGGTACTATATTATATTGTAATTGATCATTAAATTACGATATTGCTGTTTCAACAATACTACATCCTTGTATATTTGAAGGATTTTCAAGTACTATTTGTTAATATTTCTGCATCATTATTTGTCTCTGCTGCACCACTGAGGAACGTAATTTAAGTTTAACGGATTAACTCTTAAATGGAAGCAAAGTTTACAGCTTGACTTTAAAAGGGCAACATAGATATTGAGCAGAGTAGCACAGCGTTCTCTGGTCTGTGATTCTGGTGGTTCTTTACTGCTAACAAGAATAAAAATAAGGTAATGAACATACTTCCTTCACTGAAACCAACAAAAGCAATTTGGTGTCACGCTGTGTCCATGCTGCATACTTCGGCTACTTTGGAAGGCCTCTTGCCTAATGTGATCTTAAGGAATCAATGTGAGTACAGACATGAGGGACTGATCCCTAACCATCAGACTATCTGCTCTACTGAGCGAACCACCTGATCTACTGAGAGTGATGCACTGCTTTGAAAATCAAATTTTCTAGGCTAGTTTTTTCTTGTAATTTTGAGATGTTTTTCTCAATGCGCTTAAATCTAGCTAAAAGATCACTCATAATTTTGCTCTTCTTTTGTTCTATTTTTATGCACTTCAGAAACAGAACATGCCATACATTTAAAAACTAATGAGTGGGTGTATTTCTACTTTAATTATTAGGAGTGGTTAAGTTTTGAAGCAGAAGAGCAGTCTTGCTGCTCTCGGTACTTCATGTTCAGCTGCAAAGCTAACTTTCTTTTCTTTATCTTTTTTCAATGCAGAACTATGGTTTGGAAACAGAAAATCTAAAAACCCTTTCTCACAAACTGAATGCATCTGCCAAAAATCTGCAGAACTTCATCACTGGGAGGAGGAGAAGTGGTCACTATGATGGAAGGACCAGCCGCAAATTACCGAATGATTTTCTGACCTCGGTAGTGGATCTGATTGGAGCAGCTAAAAGTCTGCTGGCTTGGTTGGACAGGTAAAATCTCCCAAATGTGTCACAGGTAACCAGATCATGCACATACACAAACCCCAACTTCTTTACAAAATGTAATGTAGACATTGAAATGGAAGTATAATTCATGTACAAATTCTGAGAGGATGTTTGTAGCAATTTTTTCCTGTTAAGTCAGCATGAAATTCAGCATTTGAACTCATTTGAACTCTGCAACTCTACACATATCTGGAAATACAATATAGCAACAGGATGACCTAATTAGGTTATATATGTATTTTTATTATTAATACAGAAAAACACTTTGATCTGTATCAAATTCACAAAACTGTGATCATACTTTTCATTATGTAGGTGTCAATATAAACTCCTAGTGTGTGTGTAAACATGCATGTTGCATTTTAGTTTTTTCAAATGGCAGTGAAATACCCCTGAAATGCTAGATGCGATTGGAACTGTCTTACACTTTTTCCTCTATTACTTAGGAAGTGTGTGGGACCAGGACTTAAGTGCTCTCTATATCGGTAGTGACACTTTTCTGATGATAACAAGAGTAATATGCAGGTATTAACACTCCTGAAGTGGTTAAAATTAGTCTATCTGTAGTCTTTATAAAATACATCACAGTGCATTTTTATCAGTGAAAATAAAATGCTTATCTTGATTTGAAAGTGTATCTTATTTTGTATCCAGCAACTGAAGTTTTGTCCAGAGTATGATCTTTACGTAGTTTTTAAAATTTGACAGAATTATTTGGATTTACTGTTGCGGGTTTTGTTGTGTTTCGTTTTCCTGAGGAAAACTGACTTCTGCCCCATAAATTATTTCCATATGAAAGGTTTAGGTGAGGTGTGAATCTTTTCCATTTTTTTTTTTTCTGTGTGTTCAGTAGAGTGCAGCTACCACTGCTTGTTCTTTTCTCATTCTAGCCTTTCCCCAAGTTTCAAATCCAGGGTACCTAAAGTTGGGCTCCTAAACTTCTATTTAGATGTTTAACATTAAATGTGCAGAGAAGCAATACAGTGTCATGGAAAGAGTTTAGCATTGAGACTTGAAAAATTGGGAATATATTTTTAGCTCTGCCTCTAGCCTGTTGTTGTTACTTGGAAGACCTGTAGGCTTCACTTTTTGTCCTTGCAAATAATTTTTGGCAGAGAACAGCATCATTCTGGGCTTTAAAACAGAAGGAACAGTAGACAAACCATGTTCTTTTGCACAGGCAGATCAGTGGTTGCCACTTCTTTCTATTTAGAAATAACCTTGATTGTTTTCTCATTGGAATTCTGGCTAATGGATAAAGACTATTAGTTACGAAGTTGAGAATTTTTTTTTTTTTTGCATAAAATAGCCTACTATTAAAAAGTAAACTTTCACACATGTATACACATTTAACACATTGAAAAAACAATATGTTTTTGGCATCTTACTATGAATTTTGTACTTGAACTTCAGGAAGAAAGTAGTTGTTGATGCTAGGAAATGTCTGCATCTGAGCACTAATGTGTCACTGTAGTACTGCGCACTGCACCCAAATCATGCACTTTTAGTATTAAAAGACAAATCCAGTCTGTAAAAATTTTTGTAGCTCAGAAGTGTGTTGAGAATTACCTCTTAGTAAAATTATGTTTGTAAAGGCAGCTATATTGTATTTGTCAGAGAGAATTCTGTTAGTGGGTTTTAGTGTTGGTGGGGGAAGATCTCTAAAATAGTTTCCAAAAAGATGCATATCAATTGTACTCCCAGTAAAATGCAAAATGACTTTTGCATTTATCTGAAATGGTAGCTGATGAAACACAGGAGTTCCAAGAAGTTAAAAATGAGGGCAGCCGTGGTGGTAGCATGCTTCTAGCAACACTGTCTTTAGTGTCCAAATAAGGCTTCCTAGAAGTGATATTTTAACTTAATTCAGATTTCTGGGAAAATCCTTTTGAAGATCTGTATAGCTTAAACACCTGGCTCTGGCAAATGTTTTCTGTAACATTTTAAGACTTTTCTGATTTATGAGCATGTGGGTATTTTGGTTAGGTTTGTTCTTCCTTCTTTGTGAAGCCCCCAAATTAGGATGAAGAAAGGCCAATGACTGCATTTTTCTCAGGAAGTGGGAACATCTGGAGATCAATAGGTTTCTGCTTATTATATACCTTCTAAGAAGCTAGTGGGGCCACTAGGGGGAGATAGAAAGATTTTAAAAATAAAGTATTTAAAGTCAGGAACATGGCTTTAATTTTATTCTGCACAGCTGTTATTATTAAATGTGGGCCCCAAATCTTAGTTTTTTGGTTGGTTTCTAACACCAGTTCTGTATCTGGGGTATGAGAGAGGGGAGAGCAAACCATTAGGAGGAATAAAGTGGCTGTTTTATCCACTGCATTGTAAGATCCATACTAGGCTGCCCCTAGTCAGTGTTTTTCAGGTCATCTCTGGAAAAAGCAGCTAGCAGCAGTTCCAACTTGCATAGAAATGCAATGATATGGTTTTTTATGTGCTGGGAATGGTGATGACTCCATACAACTTGTGCTTCACTTGCTGCTCTAATGAGCTCTCTTCTTGCGATGTTTCTATAGGACACTTACAATCTGTAAGGCCCTCGTTAGGCCAGGCACAATTACCAAAAGAGTATGAGAGCTGTAATTTGCTGAGTTACTTTCACTGTGGCTCTTGCAGTGCCACTGTGCAAGGCTGATCCAAGGACACTCTTTGTTCCAGGTCTCTGCCTAGAGCAGTCCTACTTCCAGATGTATGTCAGAGATTGAGTTTTACTGAAAATTAGGGTAGCTTTTATTGCCAGGCTTTAAGAGTCTGCTGGTTTAGTTTCATTTAGGAACTGGAAAACTTAGTAGAGAATTCTAGCTATTTTACAAAAGAGGTTAGCCGATGATTTTGGGAAACATGAAATAGCTCTTCAATAATGTCCTGTAAAGAAACTGTCATCACGTTAATAGATTATGTCCTTAAACTTTTTAGACTAATTTTACCTTCCTGTTACTTTCTCAGACCACAAAATCTGTCCTCTCTTCCAGAAGACTTAAAAATAAAGTTTTATTTTATACTCTTTCACCAATTTGCTGATGACATTGGTGCTTTCTTGAAAAAACTATCAGAGTCTTTTGTGAAAGTGTGGTGCATTTCCATTTGACTCTTAATGTAGCTCTTAGGCTGATGGAAAACCACACTTTAGGCTATAGCAACACACTACTTATCTGATGTTCAAAGCAACTTGGTATCAAAATGTCTCCAGTGATACTTCTCAGGAATTAGAGGATAATATATACAGTCATCTAGGTATTCTAGACTTCCAGTTAGATCACTGGTGTTCTTTACAGTCTTTATTCCTGTAATTCGTGAAACTTGTATTCTTGGGAATAGTAATATATGCCACTTTTCTGAATCCTTCTTCTTTGATGTGTCAGGTTCCTGGAAATTCTTCTGCTTTTTATAGGGCTGACACACTCCATCCTGGGGAGGAATTTCTTAAAATGTATATATAATTAAAGTAGGATTACTGTTGCGAGTTCACTAGTGTGGATCCACAACATGAATGCATTGCAATTTTTGTGGCATAAAGCTATCTCTAACCTCATAAAAGTACTTTTTCAGTACAGTAGTATGTCCATTAGTATCTGCACGTTTAATTGAGACTGAAATTAGACATACTTATTTCTGTTAATCCCAGGTAAGGTTTTGTTCTTACAGCACACATTTACTGTTCACCTGAAAACCACTTTGTAAAAGTGTTGCTTTGTGTGTGGATGCGTTGGTGGTCACTGCCTCTCTGAGATTTCTGAATTAAATATAAAACATCCATCCATGGCTTTCTTGATCTAAAACCACTATGAACACCCAGAGGATTTTGAGAATCAAACTATTTTCATCTTTAACAAAATTATGTTAGGATTTTATAATGTGACTTGTGTCTTCAGTGACATCAGTGAAAACTTCCCAGTTTTTGTCCAGGAGCAAATATGAACTGAAAAGCAATGATATGATAGGCATCCCAGAAAATTGAGCTCCAAGTTTAGGGCATTTAGCAGTGCTTATAACTAACTTTCCCTCTGGTTAAGACACAGCCAGCTCTTGTACTGTAATCACATCTGATACCTTTTCTACTAATTTGCTGCTACCTGTTGGTTGTACTACTAAAATTGTGATGAGTCTTGAGTGAAGGGTGCTCACATTCATCCGATACTTTTTCTCCCAGAACTTAACAAACCTTCTGACAGACAGACAGATTTTCATCAGAAGTTGGCATGACGTTGAGTCTTGAGTTTGTCTCCTAATGAGTCAGAGGCTGCTGCAAAGTGAAGGCAGCCTTGGGAGAAAAAGAATCTTTTACAAATCCTTTAAACACCCCATTTTCCCTCTTCAAGTTCCATCATATGCCTTTCTTTCATGGGACAGATATATTTAACAGGTAGAGCTTATTACTATAGTCTTAACTGGGAAGAACTGGCATGCTCTTTGTGGAAGAGGAAGGATCCTGAGGGAACCTGACCTGGGGTGACATTCAGTGGCAGCTGCATGAGCTCCTTGTCTTCTTGCTCTGCCAGCACACAGCTTGTTTGCCCCCCTTGCTTCTGCTGATGCCCTCTTCCATGTTGCTCTTGGTTTGATACGTTGTATTCATTCGCCTCCACCACACTTCTGTCATCTTTGCCAGCTGAGCACCCTGGGAAACTCTATTTCCTGCAGACTGCACTAAGCAGGAAAATTTCTTAGTTGTGCTTCTGGACTTCCTGTTCCTGCCTGCTCTGTAGTGCTTGGGCCGTGTTATCTCAAGCAGGAACTCTTAATACCATATATCTTGTGCAGCATCAAGAAGAATGTTTTGAATCTTAGCAAATAGTAACAGTATCTGTATAAACTATGAATGCAGACTTAAGAGATTAGGAGTGAGGAAGGGATGGTTGTTCTTAGGGCTTTAATTGAGTCTTCATTAAAGACTTAACTAAGATAATGCAGTAGTTTATTTTTCAATTAAGAATTCAAGAAAATATAATCAACTTCCCATGAGATAAATACTACAACATTTTGCGTCTGTTGTTGTGTCAGATTTTAATGGTCGTGAATTAGGATTTGTCAGGGAACACTAGATTTTTCTAGTGTACTGTTTGACTCGGCCATCTGTGTGGGCAGTGATTCAATATGTCTTTCACAGCACCTCTCCTGTATCCCTTGTTTTTCATCCTAGCACTATCCCCCTTTTGGAAATAAAGAACTTAAACTGGTGCTGCAGATTACACTGAAGTCTAAGTAGTAGGAACAAAGAGATCTTGTGGCGATAGATTTTGTATTCAATACTTTCTCTGCTGTGGCCAGAGAAAAGCTAGCAGGCTGACAAATGTGCACCAGTCTGATTAATTTACCACTGCTGTCTGGATACATGGTACATGAACAAAATGGAACAAGGAGATGAACAAAAAGCCTAACAGTAAATAGAAATTGTTGGTCATATAGAAGATATGGGTCAAAGTGCTGACAGTATTAACAAAATGTAAAATTTCAGAGTAAAAGGCCTTTCTGGCAAGTCTAGGTCTGCTTTTAGGGCCGTTCACAGAGTGGTGGGTTGTAATCCTTTGACTTCTAACCCCAGGTGGGCAAGTCATTTTGTCACAGGCTTAAATGTGCTAATATTCTGCAAAGCACTTATATGTATACATAAATCCTATTAAGTAAGGCTAAAATCTATGCCTAAGGTTAAGGACATTTGAATAGCGGTTAAGTCAAGTGGTTAAGTCAGGACAGCAGCATAGGACCTCCAAGCCTCACTGTGGCCTGTGTAAACTTTTTTGGTGATGCTCTGTTGTCTACAGAGAAGTGCAGCCTGCAATGATGTAAACACTTGTTTATGTATGAACAATTCTAGGCGTTCAGCTTCAGCGCACCCTTTAAGACTGCTTTGTATGAAAGCACTGTGGTAGCGGAACGCATTCCCCGCTTAAAAATGAATCTCCCTCTTTTCACCATGGTGACATCCACAATGCATACATTTTCTTCACTGTAGGTAAAATGTGTTCAGCCGGATTTTTTTGCCTCTTTGTTTTCGGTGAATGAGCCTTGGTGATGTTTATGGTGTGACTATTTTGTAGGTTTAAGTAAAGAGGAGCATTCACTGGGAAAATTACACTTGAACATTTGCAAGCCCATAACTTCTTAGTTACGAAGAAAATACTACTAGCTTAGAGTCTCCTTTGTAAGAAACTTCATGCAGTCCTGTTAGCTGTGCTTGGTTATTGCTTGTCCTGACAGGGTAAATCTGGTTTGCACACAAGATGGTGGGGGAAAACAAATGAAAATTCAAACAAAAAGAAACCAAAGAGTTGAGCGATTCTTCACCCGCCACACAAATAATGCACTTTCTGTCAATTGGTTTTCAGTCTTAAACCTGCGAATCTTATATTTCCTTTATGCACTTTCCTTTATGCTTGTTTGAATTGTATGTCAAACCTGTCAGTAAGTGCTGCCTAAGAATGCTATGGTACTTAACCATATTGTGCTACTGGAACAGCTGTAAATGTTTAACACAGCACTCATTTAAAGAATTCCTTTATCTGGTGTGAATTTTACTGCATTCCTCTCTGATTCTACATAAAGCAGCCTTTCTACACATAAAATGTTTGTTTCATGAAAGCCTAAAACTATGATTCTTAGACGGATTTGGCACAAGTATACATGCAACAATATTGTACTTTCAGATTTTTATTTGGGCTTAATGTGTTACCTTTTGAAGACTCAGTTATATTACTGATTTGGTTACGTTTCTCTTTAAGAGATTTTGGACTGTTACATTTAATCAAACTGCTCTGAGGATGTTTTCCCTTATTAGGATGCTAAAATAAGTATGATACTGGTTTTAAACTCCTCACAATGTCTATTGTTATAAAATAGCCCAGCACTACAACTAGTGGTGAAGTATGACTAACTTTTTATTTTGGGGCAATGTTTTTACTAACAGCAGTCTGTATTCATCCAGACTGCAACTTTTAAAAGTGAAATAGTTATTTCTGTGTATCATTTTCCCCTAACCAAATGTTATATGAAAAAGACAGATGAGGAGGCTAAAGCATATGAGGCCAAAAATGTTGATAATGTATAAATAATGACTGTATATGTCTCCTTCTCAGTACATGTCTTTTTTCACTTCTTTGGTAAGTATTTTCCTTCATGTGCAATCTGTAGTTTTGAGTATTAGTAGTTGTTGAATTGTATTATTTCTTAATTCTGTGAGGGCATTAGCTGTGCTATATTGATGTAGCTAATTTTTCTACCAATCCTTCAGGGTGGCTTAATTACTTAATGTTAGATAATATAATTTTTTTTCTTTCTGAAAGATGCTGATACTGCTAAAGATTTTAGTTAGGTCTGAGTTCATAAAAGTGTATACATACATGCATGTATGCTACAGCCTGCATTATACATGTATAAACAAATTCATGTTTCAGAGGTGTTTTATTATTTATCTCAAATACTGCTTTAAAAATTGTAAAAAGAACCAGTAGCTCTGACATTCCTGGTGTTAGGGAAACCTTATTTCCTATACGTTAGGGTCTTGATGTTGATTGACTTTAACATTAAAAAGAAAAAAAAAAAGTAAGCACCCTGTGAATGAGGTATTTAGAAGCTCTTCATCCCACTGGAATCTGTGGTGTGTAATAAGGTGCAGGCTCGCAATGTGGTTTTGCATGGTGGAAAAATTAAGAGGCTTCCACTCTTCCAGCTGCATGCATGATTACGAAACATGGATGAACTTCATTATTCTAGAAGGCTATTACCCACCCATTTGTGAAAGTGGTTTGAAAATGGCTAATGGCTCCAAATGTTGGAAAGGAGAAGGCAGGAGAAAAGGTGAGAATCAGGGCAAAAACACCCTGGATGTGTGTGCAGAAGCATTGATGTGATTGCATAAATCTCCTTTCCTTAACATATCAGGTGTAGAAGGGATAAACAAAGAATGGAAAGGGGAAACCAGCAGAGGTCTGGAAGAAGAAATTAATGGAAAGGGCATGTGGTCAGGTAGGTGTGCTGTGGAGCTACATGTGTTTTCATGTGGATGTTGCAAAGGAAGGGAATCACAGGGAGGTTTTGAAGGAAGTACAAATAAGTTACAGGACAATCTGAGTAAAAAAGGTTCCGTGAATAGGGAAATGTATTTGGAAAAGGTCTTGGAAATTACTGAGAGAGAGGTGAGACAATGGGACACTGAGGCCAGTGTCACAGCAGGAAGTGGGGCAACATAGGGCCTCAGTCCAAGGCAGTTCTTTAGTTCTTGTTTAACTTAAAGACCACTGAACTGGACAGCACACGTGTTGAAAATAGCATTTGTTCTCTGGGACTTCACTGGAGCCATAGGAGGTACCTGAGGTTTGAAGGTCCAAGGGACTGTGAAAAACGTGGCTTTGAAAGAAAAGGGTAGAAATTGGAAGCTGATAGAAATGGCTCAGCCAAGCCAAGGAGATAATTTTTAAAAAGTACAGAGAAGTAGTCTAATTAAACAAGGAATTCCTTTTACTTGGTGTGTTGCTGGTGCCTTGAGAAGGAAAGTGTTTTAGCTGCCAATTGAAAAGTTGTAGTATATGTAGGCTTTATTTGCATTTACACATATTGTTTCGTCTGTTCACAGTCAATAATATTGTGCTGTATTAAAATTGCAATCAGTGGATATATTGTCATTGAAGAGGCTTTTTGTCAGTTTGGTGTTTTACACTGTGTCTTTTATGAAATCCAGTCAGTGATCCTACAATGAAGTTTCTGTTGATATTTTGGTTGAAACTGCTGGCATGTTGTCTTGCTGGACTTTGACTTGTTGAAATTGAGGCTTGGGATGTAATATCAAAATACATTTCCTTTGGTAGTAAATATTTAAAGAGGCCCTTACCATTTCCCCAGCTGCTTATGCAGTAGTGGTTGTATAACTGCGTGCAGACTGCCTCCAGGGAAGCAGTCTGGAACTGGGGAGGGAGAGGAAAGGGAATTGCAATTTTACTGATTCAATTTGCAGCCATACCCCAGGAGAGGCAGGAACTGATGTGAGGGTGTTGGTTTATAAGCTAGAGACCTACAGAAGAGGCAGCTCAAGGACCCCTTACGTTTTCTGCAGGAGGCAAGTCCATATAACACAGACTTGTCTCCCTGTCTTTCCAAGATGTGAAGCACCTTTCAAAATATTACATATGAGTTATTGATTTTTAGTAGTTTTCTCCCTCCTGCTGGCACCCTTGCTGCCTGCTTCACATGCTGTTTTCAGTAAATCTTCACTGTGTAAACTTCAATGTAACAAATATGAGCAATGTCTCAGTCCCTTTGCCTGTTCTTTAGTGTCAACAAAGTTTATTTGGAGCATTTCTAATGATCTTCACTAAGAGCAATGACAGTAAAAATACTATTATTTTCCTCATGAACCATGAAACCAAACTAAATTGTAAAAGTATGAGGAAAGATGGTGCCGTATTAGAAGCCAAAGCCTACCATGCGATTTTGTTTAGAGAAATGCTGGAGGCTTTGAAATGTCAAATAGATTCCAGTTGTGTAATTTGAGGATCAAATTGTATTAACATCCATACTTAAAGTAAAATAATACCATTTGCTGGCTTGATTCCATTCATCTTCAATAAAAGTGAGTTCATAAATGAACATGACCTTTTTAAACCAAGGTTTCAGGTAGATTTCAGAATCTCAGCAGTTACAATTTTGAAAGGAAAAATATCAGTGTTTGTACATCGTGGCTAATGTACTTTTAAAAACATAATTATGGTTCATAGCCAAGCAGTTCAGTTACCTTTTATCCCTTAATATGCTCACGTCTCCTGAACTTCAGTAATAATCTGTGTATGTGTCTGTGGGTAGGCCTGCTGTAATGTCTACCTACTGTACAGTTGCCATATACTGCATAAAACTTGGACTTTGAATTGTGATTGTACGTCTGTGTCAAATAACTTCTGTAAGGCACCTTCTGGAACTTACCAACACATGCTGCCTACTCTCTTGTTGTTTTTATGTTTCTTAGACTCTGCCTAGCTTCCAATTTATGTATATTTATTTTAAAAAGAATATACTGCTTTTCTCCCTAGAAAATATGGGCAGAAAGTATATGTTGTATGATGTATTATGTCCAATTAAAGCTGCTAGACTTGAGTATGCACCTTAAAGTTCATGCTATCTTATGAACCAACAGGTTTGGGATTTTTTCAGGATTGGGAGCCCTGGAGAAGAAAGAGGGCATTAAAGCAGGTGGTAGGGCGGGGTTCATGGGTTTATTAGTGGACAGTTCCAAATCTGCCTGCACTAAAATTTCAGTAATTCTGCATATGGAAAAGAAGTGTAGAAACCCATTAAGAATCAGTAGAATTATATTTGTAGTTATCACTTGGACATGCTTATAGCAGAGTTCTTTGTACTGGAAACTTGTCTCTAGGCTTAAACGAGGAAGGCATAATAACCAACCAGCATTGTAAAGCTCTTAAAGGTATATATGAATACGTGTGCTCTAAGAAGTGATGAAAAAGGGCAGTTGGGGAAGGGTACTAGTCACACATCTTAATTTAAAGGCAATGTCATGTATTGTGTAGAGATCTTAGCACATCTCATGATCTATTGTTAGTTTATTCAGACATTACAATCCTTGTGGTTCTTTGCCACCTTTTTTGTTTTAAATGTTTGAAGAAGGTATATTAGGGAGAAATGCCATCTTTGAGATGCTAATAATGCCCATAAAAACCTCTTTTGCAACACTGATGAAGTCAAAACCTTGCCTCCTCTTGGAGAAAATACCGGTCCTGCCTAGTGTTTGGCTATTTCTTGAATATAGAAAATTTTAAGTTATAAAATTATATAAAGTCGAATTTGTAGTTTAACACGGACTTGCAGTACAGAAATCAGCTGACTGCCAGCCTCACTAACCAAATACATTTTAGCAGTGCTTCTAGAAAGCAAGTAAGCTTCTAGGTAGGCAAGCATTTTAAACATCCTAACACGAAGTTTTAAGGTATAGAATACATGTAGGTGACATCTCTAAATGCTGGATTACACTTTTCATTTCACTAAGCACTTCTGATTGTAGCACAGCGTGGGGGGACATTAGGTTGTACCTCCAGTTTAGCCTTTGCAGCAGCTTCTAAGCATTGATGCATCTCTGGCTCTAAATGCTGTTCTCCCCTTTGGGTAAAGATCTTACTTCTTCTGTGTCCCTCCAGTACTTTTACCAGATATTAGATCAGGTCCCAAGAATCCCAGTGAATCAGCCAAATGCTTTTTTGATGTGATTCACATCTGGACACCATTCATATCACAGGTGGAAACAGTGCCTCTGGTTGCCTTTATGAGGGTATTCCCAAACAAATGCAGAAGGCAAGGTGGGCTTTTTCTGGGAGAGTAAAGGCAGTCCAGAAGTAAACTGGAAGGCTGTGAGAAATAATGCTTTTATAAATGGAATTTCTTAAAGAGGAACTTAAAAACTGCAAAGTAAAGGAGAGATGAACATTTTCCATGGATATATATTGTGTATTTTAGAAATTTAGTAGTACATTCTGGGTATTCGGTATGATTTTAGTATATCTAGAAACGATGTGTATTAAGCGCACCAGTGAAGCAGGTAGATATATGGTAATGCTATTCAACATTTTTTTCTTCTTCTCTTCTTTTAGATCACCTTTTGCTGCTGTCACAGATTACTCAGTAACAAGAAATAATGTCATACAGCTCTGTCTGGAACTAACAACAATAGTACAACAGGTATGAGACCATCTGCTTAGCAATTTATTTCTTCCTAAATTGTAAATGGGCATTACCTTCTTCATACAATTTTGTGGTACTCTGCCTATATCATTATCTAACAAAAAGAGGGGAATACTAGTACTTAGTAAATGCGTTATAAGAATTGTACTTCCTGGTTTTGTAATACTATTTTGGGTTGTGCTGTGTATGTGCGTCTGCATATCTCGGTAGTAGGATTCATCTTGGGTTCTCTAGTCTAATATCATCGCTATAAATTTGTGAAATCTACTTGATAATTTGCATATTTAATTTCTTATATTTTGTCTTTACTTATTAATTAACTGTCTGGTGCAAAAGGTCTGTATGTATTGGACTTCAGTCATCTGCTCTTTCATACAGTTCATATCATCTAGACACTTGTTAAGATGACACATGTCCCCATGAGGCTAGAATATTTTGAGTACATTGTTGTACATCTTACCTTCAAGAAATCCAGAAGTAGGTACCGAGAAGCACTTGCTTAACAGGATTCATTTGGGAATGCAATCTAGAGAACCTTCCCCCACCCTTCTGTGGCTTCTCTGTGTGTGGTTTAGATCTGTCCCTATCTTTGCCTGTTGTTCTGCTGAAACTGAAAAGTCTCTTTTGCTGCAAGCTCAAACTAACGTTGATACCAAATTCTGTAGAAATAACTGAGGAAGTTAAAGAAGTTCTATTCAGTTGAACATCATCATTTACCCTGATGCATGCATTTCTGAGACCAGTCTGCTACTGATGACTGTGAAGGGCTGTGGTACCATCTTATACCATCAGCTGACCATGCAGTGCAGCAGTGCCCATCATGGGAGGGAAGAGGGTCCAGAAAGGGTTGCCTCTCCTAGTGGTTCAGCAACAGCAGAGGGAAGGCACCACTGATGCCAAGGAGAAGTTTGAGGGAGTGTTTGCTCTTGAGAAGGTGCAGTGGAGAAAAAGGGAGAGAGTGGTCTATGTAGGAGCACGGAGACTTTTTCTATTTTTCAGAAGCATCGCTCCAAACTGAGCAAAGCTAAACTTCTCCTGTGGCCTCTTGGCATGACTTTGTACAATGATGCTCTCCCTTTTATAACAAAAATGCATTTTTCTCTGACCCTTTCATAAATGTGTGCAACACTGATGATTAGTTGGGTTTGCCTCCCACCTGAGTTGGAAAAGAGCAGCATTGCTAGTCCTGTGTGTTCAAGCTTGGGAACGGAAAGTTTCTAACTTTTCTATATTATTATTAACTATATTTTTCCCTCAATTATGTGTGGCATTTTTTGATGTGAAAATGGAGCACGGGCTGTTCCCTCCTCATGGGCCATACAGCAAGGGTGCCTGTTTCCTTGCCAGGACCAAGGACCAAGGGGTGCCCCATCAGTCCCATCCTTCAGCTGCCCCATGCTCCCCAGTGGGCTTCTCTGTCACCCTGCCTCAGCCTGGGACGGAAGTGCCAGCAGTGGTGGCCTGTGGAAGAAGAGCCCGGGCCTTAATTTTCTTGGCTGCCTTCTGCATGACACATATTTTTTCATCTGTTGTCCTGTGCCTTGATGTGCCCTTATTGAGTTGTGAGAAGAGGTTGGTACTCTGGGAAAAGGAAGCACCGAGGGCATCCCTTCCCCTTGACCAGTCTGCTTATTTTCTACAGAAGTAGCTGTGCATTACTGTCTAGTTTTTTAATTGAGGGGAAGTGACACCTGATCCATTTTCACTGTGTCCACTATTAGTGAGAAAGTGGGTAGAATAGCAACTGCTGCAGTATTTCACAGGAATTAGCTCAATATCAGCTCATTTTCTTACAAATGCCTCCTCATCCATGATACATCTAATTCGCTCTGGTGTAGGTAAATATTTCTCTGTCTATATATTTTTCAGTGTGAATGACAACGAATGTTACTATTTAATACCTCTGGAGATCAGCAGTTTTATCTTTGCCAAAACTGACATGATTCCCCAATCAGGAAGCAGTTCAGTACATGAATCCATACTTTGAAGTCAAAAGGAGCATTTATGTGTCTAAATTTAAGCATGCTCTGAAATTGAATTGGGCTGTAGTCAGAAGAATGATAATGAAAAATTCCATTACTAGTCCCAAACACATGTGATTTGATCTCTACTTAAAACAAATGCATTCCAATGTAGCATTTCAAAATGTCTTTGCTGAGCTTTTCTTTTGTATGATCACTGAACACGCTGAAAATGCTTATTGTGCTTTGTTGAGTATTTCTGTACGGATGTAAATTGAATGTTTCAGTATCACCTTATCAGGTGTTTTTTCTGTCTCAGAATCCTTTTTTTTTTTTGTATTCAAAGTACTTTATAGTACTTGACTAATTTACAATAATTTACAGTTGATTTAAATTTTTTTTGTTTGTGAAAGACCTACAGAAAGCAATGTTACAGTTGTTCTTACAAAAGTAGCTAACAACAGATTTTTATAAAGCTGAATGGTTTATTAAAAAAATATACAGTCTTTACAATTTTTCATACCTTTGGCTTTTTTTTTTTTTTTTTTGAAACATTCATGCAATTTAAAAATAGAACTCCAGTATTGACCTTAGTAACTGACCACCAGCAGGACTGAAAACTGGTTGGATTTTTTTTGTGTTAAGTTACAGCCAACTTTCAGATTTATTAATAAAAATTATTCTTTAGTCAAGGTGGAGGGAAAAAAAGCTAAAATTAAGCTGGCTTGCCTGAATTGTTTTGCGTGTTTTGAGGCTAATTGTAATGACAGTGTTTCTTCATAGAATTACATGTTATTGGGTGTCCTGTCCCGTTCCCCCCCTGCCTCCCCGTTATCAGTGCTAAATGGATAATGAAGAAAAAAAAAAGTCAGAATTATGGCTTTCTCTTAGAAGTATGAAGTCTAAGAAAATCTATTGAGTGTCTGTGCTTTAACCTTTAAATAACTAGAAAAGTTGGAGTTACAATACCTACTTAACGACAGACTTTGGAATAAAATGCAGAATGGCACGTACTTTGTTTTAACCATTTCATTTTCTGTGTGATGCACACTGCCCAGGACCCAACTGACAGGCCAGCATGCAGTAGATATTTGCCAATGGAAGCAGGTCCCTCAGAGCACTGCAAGTTTTTATTGTAACCTGCTTTGCATTCGCACTAATCATCTCCTCCTATGCAGCGCTTTTATTTTGGCTTAGGGATTTTTTTTCTTCCTGTCCTGGTTTCAGCTGGGATAGAGTTGATTTTTTCCTAGTAGCTGGTATGATGCTGTGTTTTGGACTTAGGATGAGAATAATGTTGATAACACACTGATGTTTTAGTTGTTGCTGAGCAATGCTTACACTAAGTCAGGGACTGTTCAGCTTTTCATACTGCCCTGCCAGCGAGGAGGCTGGGGGGGGCACAAGAAGCCTGGAGGGGACACAGCCAGGACAGCTGACCGCAACTGGCCAAAGGGATATTCCATACCATATGACATCATGCTGAACAATGAAACTGGAGGGAGTTTTTTTCCCTATTAAACTGTCTTTATCTCAACCTACAACTTTTACTCTGCCTCCCCTCTCCTGATTCTCTCCCCATCCCACTTGCGGGGGGAGCAGAGTGAGTGAATGGTTGTGTGGTGTTTAGCCGTCTGCTGGGTTAAACCACAACATTCCCCCTTAGGACTTTAGGATATTGTTCATAGGCACTTCCTGCAGGTTTTCACTCTTAATACCATCCTCCTTGCTGATGGCTTATTTAATTCAGGGCTTGCATTCTTGTTTCATTTTTATAAACAACTCTTCCCTTGCAGCAGAACACTGGAGGTAAAAAAAAGGATTTAAATAACAAACAAATCTATGAGACTGTCTTGATTTTTGCTACCATTCCCTTGCACTCTCTGCCTTTCTCTCCTATACCGATCTGCCTCCCCACAGGAACTGGAGGCTGAGCATTATCTGTACTCTCTGTTTATTCTGCAATAAGTAAAAAAGGCCTGTTCTTTCTTGATGGTACAAGATAGGTGTTAAAGGGGTATGGGTGTACAGGTTGAGGGGTGTATGTGTGAAATTGTGTTGTGCTTTTTTCCCTTTTGGTTCATTCATTAATTTAGATTTGTGTTGGCAGAATTGTTCAGTCACAAATGCATATAAAGAAGAACATGAGTGACTCCTTGTCTTTATGGCGTTCATGAAAGTCTTGTTCTTGACTGACTTAGTTGGGGTGTTCAGAAGGTGCCAGGAACTGGTCCATTTAAGTGTGCTTGTGTTGTTTGAGGAAGGTAGCAGTAGCTACAATGATAACTGTAAGGACTAGAAGATTTATTGCTTTCTTAAGCAATCTGTAGGTAGCTTTTATTATCATTCTCAGTGCTCTTATTCCTCAGGAACCCATTAAGGTTTCATTAAAGAAGCTTTCTTCATTAGAATTAAAGCCCTGGAAATCTTGGTACTATCTGAAAAATCTAATTTTATATTGACTTCGTAAGTTATCAGACATTTAAAGAAAAGTTTACTGCTTAGCACCATAGTTCTTATTATTGCTGTTTAGTAGTGATCATTAGTAGCACTAGTCACATGTTTTTTTACTTTCCTTAATCAGCTTTCACAATGATTTGCTGCGTTTGTTTAGTTTTAAAACCACTGATGTTTATCTCTCAGCTTTAATGTCTTGTGGGATTTACTGAGCGAAATGTTCCAGCAGAAGCATAGCTGTGGGCCTGTAAATACTCCTTTATAAAAGCTTCACTGCAATTACTTCTCTGCCTAATCACCTTTTTGAAGAGGAACTATGCGGTGGAAGCAATTCTATGTAGCAGGGGTGGAGATGGAGAACAGTCACTTGGCTGGCAGGGATCTGGCTTGCACTGTTGTCACAGAACATACTTCTGACATCATCTGTCTCACAGCAATATTTGGAGGTAAACTCAGGTTTTGGATGACATGGGGTGAGAACCTGAGTGATGCAATTTGAGAGGTGGTGGCCAGATGGAAGATAGCTAGGAAAGACCAAAACAACCATCCACAGACACTCTGGACATATAGGCACCTAGGATATTAAGCTAAAATCCCTAATATAGAACACATACAGAAGTGCCCTGTGCACTGCCTCAGCTGAGTGATTTGGAGCTTTTTCTCCATTTAAAGGTGTTGGAGATTCAAAAACGTAAGTGTCCAAATACTCCATGCCCCGGTGGACTTACTTCCCATGCTAGAGGGGTGATCTTTCGGCTTCTAGCCGTTCCTGTCTTTCAGATAAAGATATTGAAAAGGATCACAAATAATTTCCTGAGTAATGCATTATTTTTGTATGACTGCATTTTTTATAATCAAATGGCTGTAACATATGTGATGAATGTTTTAAATGTTAAGTGTCACAGAGAAACTGTTTTGCAGTTTAAAGGTTAAAAGGCAAATTTAGTTTCTTAGCCCTCTGCCCCAACTCAGAGTCCAACTCCAATAATATAAAATGATTCTATTCATTTTGTTAGGACAATATCAAATACATGAATAGGGAATAATAATTAATATCCTGAGTACTATTATTACAAAGTATTTCTCATGTAATCTTTTCTATCATAATTCTTCACTTTTGTTTTTAAGTCCTAGATATTAAGGACTTTAAGGACTTGCTAAATATAACTTACAATTTTTGAATTTTAGGTCATACTAAGTAGCTTATTACCTCAGGTATCTTTACAGTAGTTTAGTGATGTGAACGTTTGATTGGTTCCTCATTAAACTGCTTTGTGCTTCCAGATTGCTGGGATTTTCAAAGTAACATGTGTTTGATGGAAACAGTTATATATTAAATTTTAAAGTTTTTAATTTACATTTTTACCATTATTCCTTCCACCCTGACTTTGTTATCAAATGCTTGCAGGAAAATCTTTGTTAGCCTACCATGGTAATAATACCCTCCCTACCCCCTTTTTTAAATAAAAATATTTCATGATGAGGAGGCCACATTCTTGGAATTTAAAATATATGTATGCATAGTATACTGCTTATACAAAATGCCCCATTTCTGATAAGTGTACAAGTAGGAGGGTAAGTGTACAAGAGTGTAGCTGAATAGATGTGGTGAAAAGTTAAAAACAGAACCAAAAAGCCCCCCTTGGAAACAATACCCAGGCAAGTGTCTGGCTATAGTACATGGAATACAAATGGTATTCATATGAGACCATTACAACTAATTGCAAGTAACACTGGTAGTATCCTTCAAGTGTTGCTCTTATGCAGGATTATCTGCTGCATACGATTCAAAGCAGTGCTCAGAAGTAGTGGTGTTTCAGGATACATATTATGCAGTTGTTCATATTTAGAAGTCAATGTAAAAGGTAAAATAGAGTTTAAAGGATTGTTGGAAATACGAAGCTGGTTTTTGTTTAGAAGAAGCTATGTCAAACTAGTTTCTATTCATGCTCTTTAGCAATGTTTTTTTTTCATAGTAGAGTAGCTTATTTCTCTGTAGCACATTTTATGGAAAATTTCAGATGTAATTTAATGTAATGTAAAAAGTGCCTAAGGTGCTTAACATCAGTGCTTTTTTTCTGATTCTGGTAGTTTATTTCTGCTATTTTATTATACTTTTTTTTTTCCTCTTGAAATGGCTTACTTGTGGATATATTGTTGTCTTTTGATTTAAGTTTTGAAGTCCTTTTTGAAATGGGATTAGGCATGGAATAGCTCAAAGGTTAAAACATCAATAATAGATGTTTTAAAACATCAATAAAACATCCCTATAGATACATAATAATATGTATCTATAGGGATACGAACCACTACTAGAAATAATTTGATGTCTCATTAGTTGTCATTGAGATATATACGTTAAAGAGGGTTTTTTTTCCCCTAAACTTGTGTAGTCTGTGATGTGATATTTTCAAAGTAGCTTATGAAGCCACTGCACGGTTCAATAAAAACGTACCCTGTAAAGTCCTGTGAATTTGTTAGCTCTGTTTTCTTTTCCATTCTTAGAGAAAGCAGTTTCTTTTCCTCGTAGATGGAAGAAGAAAAAAAAACCCAACCCCAAACCTCAAAAAGATTGCTGAGTACATAAGAAGCTTAGTGACCAGAAAGCAAAAATGGGTTGGTGTTGGTTGGCTTGGGGTTTTTTTTTGTGGTTGTTTTTCTTCCAGACTAATAATTGACAGCCTCTGAACATGGGGGAAAATGAAACACAAAGCAGAATAATTTGTGGAAAAAAGAGTAGTCTTTTTGATGGGACATATGCTAGCAAACCAATGCAGCTGTTAATTTTTTCCAAGAAAAGGAGCCTGAGTGGGTCAAGGTGATAGTGAAAGAGTCAGGGACTGTTGAGCTAATTCATGCACTCATGGGAGCACTTGCAGAAAGTAGCAGAAAGTTGATGGAAATTGAGATAAAGTATAGACAGAGGGGAAGAATGTGTTTTAATAATCTCATATGTTTCCTTTAAATAAAACCTTTTTTTCTTAGACTGATTGTTGCGAGCATTGTGTCAGTGCATGTTGAGTGGCATCACAGTTTCCATCTGAATAGAGGCAGAAAGAGGATATGCCATGCTTTCTGTAAAATTCTTTATAAATGCTAAATTTAATCATTAATGATGATGGATTAAGGTTATGTTGGTCATATCGGTAGAAGTGAAGACTGAGACTCCATTTCTTTTACTTTAGAAACTGATTTCTCTTTCCAGAGACAGTACAGTCTCTGTAACCAGGTGCAGTGAAGCAAAATTTCACTTCAGTATAGTGAATTACAGAAACTATGTGTTGCTAGGTAGCTAGTAGAAGCCTTGAGCATGAAAAAGTGTAGGGTCAATCTTTATTTCAGGAGCATAATGTGAGGTACGTGTGTGTTTGCTTTAATCCATTAAAAATACATCAAGAATTTCAGATGATTCAATATGAAACATTCAAGTCATAGCTGAGCCTGAAATGTTATGTATCTAAACATTATTACTTTTTCTCAAATTCGATTAATTTTATTTCCTCTGTTGGCAGAATAACCACCTAGGCGCTATATGAAACATGAAATATTTTGCTGCAATTGTGTTTTATAAACCAGAAGTCTTTTTCATGACAGTACTAGAGGAAAAACAGAAGTGAAAAATTAAGAAGTTACTTACCTCTAAATGGTCTTGGAAGTGACACTGAAAACTTAAGAACTGCACAACACATCATGCTACAAACTCTTTTACATGTCAGTAATAAAAGGTTTAGTTCTGAATGCATGACACATCGTTCTGAATTAGAGGTGTGGAAGAAAGGGTGTTTGGACTTTGTTTTTTCTCCTTCAGATGGAACATTTTTGCCTCACTTCCAAACTCTCGTCTGTTGATAGCTTCAGTGGATTTTATTTTTACCTGCTGAGAATGTCACTGCGTAGAGAAGTCTAACAGCTGAAATTCAATTTAGACCACATAAACACTTAGATTCTAGCAGGATACATGAGCAAATATCAATGTGATTTTAGGCAGTGCTAAAATACTTGCTATGGTTTCTGACCTGATGGTATGCCAGTTCATTTTAGAAATGGTGTAGCAGGAAGAAGTGTTACTCTCGATATGCAGATTAAGAACTAATATGTGACCAGATCCCAAAGGAAAGCAAAATGATGCCTTTTACAGAAAGGAGCATAGAAATAACTGGAAACGGAAAATTACTTCAGAAAGATGGAAGAAAAGAGCTTAGTGTACACATTGCATCTCTCTCTAATCCAGCGAGCAATTTTTCCCTGCAGTTGCTTGATCTGTGGGTGATTTATGTCAGTTGTGTTAAATTTTTACGTGAAGTATTCTGTTACTATGGTGACAGAGACCACTCCACGCAGATTGTTTAAATAAAATTAAGGCAATTCTTTGTACTCAGTAAGCTGGGTAATTGCTATTGGTTTGTACACAAGAGTTATGAACTTAGAGAACTGCAGGTTCATTAAATATTCAGGGAAAGGCTCTAGACTTTTAGAAACATTTGCGTAAGTTGCATAGGAAATGTCCTTTTATGTAGCGTTTATTTAATAGCTTGCATTATATTTTTCACAATAGATTTTTTTTTTTTTCTTCTTCTTCCTTTAGTGTCTTAAATGGCGTGTGCGCAACATTTTGTTTTCCCCCATCTCTTTCCGTTCTTATGCATGTTTCTGATGAGGGAGGACGGAGTGGGTTCAACATTTTGTTTTCCCCCATCTCTTTCGGTTCTTACGCATGTTTCTGATGAGGGAGGACGGAGTGGGTTGCTACAGATACAGATGAGCTCTGGCTTCAGTGTGGAGGGACAGGGGATAACAGTAGAGTGAGGATGCCACAGAACCAGTGGCAAGAGACTGCAGCGATTGAATAATTGCAGCGTAAGTGGGAAAGCAAGCAAATATTTCTGAACGGCAGTGGGAAGAAGATCGACAGGATTTGTGTGGGAAGCAAAGAGGAGTTAAAAATGGCACCCAGGTTGTGAGCTTGTGGGACATAAGGTGATGGAGTTGTTGACAGAGATAGGGAAAGAAGGAGTGAGCAGGGAGGGCTTGGGGAGAAACGTGATTTCAGCTTTTCAAGCATACTGCGTTAGGGCTGGTGGCAAATATCCAGAAGGAGATTCTGAACTGCGAATGTGAACAGAAGGGATGAGAGATCTGTGACTCATCCACACAGAGATGATAATTAAAGCAGCATGATTTTAGGAGGCTGCTGAGCAATAGGGAAGAGGTTGCAGGAAAGGGGAGAGTTGAGGATAGAGCTCGCTGGGACTGTGGCAGTTGGAAGGAGAAGGAACAGCCATGACTGGAGACTCTTGCAGTAGCTCAGTGTGAAGAAAGTCAGGGAAAGCACATACTTTGTGATGTCTACTTAGAAATACAGTATAGGTTTTTAACAATGGCTGTGTAATTTTAAAAATTCATTTTGTATGGCAGCAGCCAAGGATTACCTATGCAAGCACTGGGTTGTTGCATAGCTTCAGAAGAGCTTGCTATTGCATTTTAGGTAGTGAGACAGGAAGAACGTGTTTCCTCTTCCTCTCTCTCTGCTCCAAATGTTTGTAATTGTTCGTGTCCCCAGGGCCCATACCCTCTCTATCCAAAGTCCTTGCTAGACCTCTTAAAATCTAAGATGTGGTAAAGCATCTCAGGAAACCTCTGCCTGTGTCCTGCTCGTTAATTTTTTTGCCTGTTGCCAGAGGGGAACATTACCTGCTTGCCAGCTTCTGTAGCTTTGGGGGTATTTAAGAGTGTTTTGTTTCTTGTTTTTGTGATGGGGGTGGGGATTGGAGGGGAGGGAGTTGAACAGAGCTGTATATCTGCCATTTTGTATTTTATTATTCCAGTAATTACCGAGAAATACCTGTAAATCACAGTCTCGGCAGAGTTCCCTAATATCCTTCAGTTTTCTGATCATTGTGCTCTGTAGAACACAGTATTTTGCTCTAGCCTATATTATAATGATCAAGTTTATTGTTTCAAAGCTGTCATTGTTTAATCCTGCCGTCAACTGTATTAGATATATTTTCCATGCATTTTCTAAGGAGTGAAAGGCTAAGTTAACTCAACCTATCTTACCCTTGTACCTATTTTGAAATTTTGTGTACTACTGTCTTGTTCTGAGAAAAGCAATGAAGGGTAATAATAAATGAAGGTACTTTGAAAGATACAAAACTTTTGCCTTCTTCATGTGTTGGCAAAGCTTTAAACTTTGTCATCACTGTTGTTGAGAACTCCTGTGAGAACCTTAAAGTGGTGACTCCAGCAAACCTCAGTCTTGTGGCTCTCTTGCCATAGCTGAATTGGGCAGAATTCAAACCAAATGAGCCTTTCTAGAGCCTATGGCATAAATTCCCTAGAGCTAGTGACACTTGAGCAGGCTCAAGTGAGCTCCCTGAAGCCAGAAAAACTTATTTTTGATGGTGCAGTGCTGAGGCCGAAGGGACTGGGAGTTATGATATAAGCAGTCTCAAGTTAATTATTTTTTATTGTTGCTAAGTAGCAAGATGAATAGACCATCCATTTGACATATACTGATATTAAAGGATTCAGTTACAGTTTTAATCAATTTGAGAAGCAAAGGGATTTAATGGATGGCTCGGCTTAATTCCAACCAATGGCTACATTGCTCAAGAGAGATTTTTATGCCAAAGGTTTGGCAATGCATGAGAGTTTGAGCCCTCTTTTAGCAATCATGTAATTCATTATTTTTATTACAAATAGAGAACTGGAGTTACATAGTTTAGCACATTTTGCGTGACTTCAAAATAACGGTGACAGCAATTCTATCAGACATCTGTTTTTAAGCAGTACATAAAATCTAGCTGCTGCGCTCTTAAAACTAGACATGGAAGATGTGTGGGATTGCTCATGGAAGATGCATTTTCCAGGCAATTTCACTACTGCTTTTAAAAATGTGTTCCTAACCTTGCCTACATTTTATCAGCAAAATACTGGTAAAAACAGTGCTATATACACAAACACACACATGTAAATTGCCTTCGTGCAAATCCAATTGGACTGCAGAGAAAAACAAATGAAAAAAAATGGTAAAGAAGCTTCACCAGAAGCAGCTTGAAAGCTGCTTGGCGAACGAATGCTTTAATGGCAAGCTCTTGTTCTTCACAAGTTGCTCCAATTGACTCCACCTCTGTAGCACCATACAGCCTGCTTTTGAGCATGCTACTATCGTATGAATTCACAAAGGACATTTTTGGGCTAACATGTTACCTGGGAATCAGGAGATCTGGTTTTTGTTCATGACAATCATGTAACCTGCTTCTGTGTCAGTTCTGCCTAGGAAAGTTCCTTGCCTTGGTGGAAAAAATAAATTAGGGTGACTGAATATACATGAGCAACTAAGCCATTCTGCTGAACAAGAAAATACGGTAAAAGAAGTCCATGCCCTCTCTTGAACACCCTGATCTAAGGATTACTAGAAATGCTGAAATGTTGCTGATTTGTTGCTGAAAGAACTAATAAACATATTTCTGCAATTTTCCCTTTTTTATCCCTTAACTAGTTGTATGTATATATTTTATTTTCTGAGATAGCATAAGTTTATTCTGAAGTTAAGTCATGGAGTTTACAGGAACTTAAGACTGCCAAGAAGAGTGCAGTGCAGCAGTTGCCGAGAATATGTGGCAAACCCATGAATGACAGTAGTAGTAGTAGTAATGATATGTTTCAGGATTATAGCCTGCAAGTATCCTGAGAGGAGAAGTGTTTGACAGGTAATTGCAATAGGTAATTTGACAGGTTGCCAACTCGGACTTGTAAACGAGATCATGTATATGCAAAAATAGAAGTGTGTTCTGCTGAATATTATCCCATAGTTACAGTATGGAGAACTACATGAACATCTTTTCCCTGTGGGATATATGAGCAGTAGGATGAGTTGGCAGGTCTTGTAGATCTTAGTACTTCTCATTTTGGATTGAGATTTAATAAGCTTGGGTGCAAAGAAAGGACTAAAGAAGAAAAGTGCTGGTGTAAGTAGCTGACCCCATTCCCCACCTCTGTGACATACTAAGACGAGTGTTTAAAAAGAAGGCAATAATAGTGAGGGGAGAAGAAAATAAAATGGAAAAATAAAGCATCATAAACATTGCTTTTGAAAAACAAAATCCACAAATATTTGGTTTTTATCTATGTCGCCTCACATGTGAATTGTTCTAGGAATGTCTGGGGCAGGGTGGGCAGAGGTGTGTACATTGTACAGCATTGTCACCAGTCAGTGGGTTTAACTTAAATGTCTTTAGTAATTAGTACTTATGACATTACTATAGGATCTTTGCAGATAAAACTTGTAATTTTTGTAGAAATAATGCAGAAATGTGGTTATGCATGTCAGAATTTCTGGAAGAAATGTAAGTGATGCCTCTCAGTTGCAGTTTAGCATAGGTCTTGCTAGTCTTAAGAATAGGTTTTTTAATTATACCAGGATTGAAAGTGCAGAAGAACACTCTCCCTGGTGTTGTGTTTTGTTCTTGCTGTTCTTATCTTCCTCCCTTACTGCATGTTTTTTATTTTTTTTCCAATTTTGGACCTCATGTTTTGCTTTTTTTTTTAGGAACTTAGCCTAGTTCCAGCTGCCTCCGCAAAGGTTGCTTTTGCCATTTTTGATGCACGAGGCAGAGCTGGAAAGAGTGACCATGAAAATTTGAGATTAGTAGTTAAGTTCACCATCATATTCCCCTTTATTTCTCTTTCTTTGCAGATGATAGTGTCCCATTTTCCTCTCTGAAACTGCTAGTGGCAGATATTTGACTACATCTTCAGGAGTATAAATTAACACAGAACTGCTTTTGTTGCTTTATTAGCAATCTGTGTTATTAACTTTTCAGAAATTAATGCACATTTAGAAGATGACCTGTTTCAGCTGATATTTTGTTTGTGTGGTTAGATGAAGATCATATAGCCTAGCTTTAGTTATAGTTTGTCAGTGAATGTATGTGTGAAGTTCAGAGAATAAATAGGTAAAAGTAAATTATCTCCTCCTTGCTGTATCTGTGTATTTCAGTTCAGGGGTAATCGCAGTATTGTTTCACTAAGTGAATAGCAAATTGTTAGCTTGTAGGAGTAAAGCTTGGTTGCAGATTTTTTGTGTGTTCCTGCTCTTCTAAAGTAGAAAAAAGTTGAAGTTAAACTTGCATATGATCTGTTTCTTACCTTAATTGCAATGTTTTCATACTGTGGTTAAACAGATACTTAAGAAGATCTTTCAGGAGTAAGATATGGGCTTGTAGTCCAGGTATGGAAGGAAGAGTTGTTCTCCAGCTGTGGGCGGTATGCTATTAAGAATACAAATTTATTTCTAATTGCATAGTTAGAGACTCTTTTTATAGTTCTCAAGTGCTGTAAGCTCTTTTAGTTGAAATGAAATGGGTATGAAAAAGCAATAATTGTAAATGCTAAAGGCTCCCAGTAATAAGAATTCAGCTCATCATTCTACCTAAGGGACGCTGGAAGAGGGTGGGCACAATTATCCTCAGCACTGGCTTAAAGATAAAGCACAAAGAAGTGTGGAGTGACTTTAAAAAATCTAAGAAGTAAACTGTTTGCTATGAAAGGAAGTGACATTGTAGGTTTTGCTCTTGGGATCATTCAGGAGCAGCCTCAGCCCTCATCTCTAGGGATGGCTGCAGGAAGTTAAAACGAGCTTGCTACAATGCAGGGATCAGCTTGGTGACCTTTTCTAGGTTTCTTTGAATGTTAGACTTCAGGGCACCTCTGGGCTATACTGGCACAGTTCTCTGCATTCCTAGCTTGAATTATGTTTAGTTGGATGTTGTTCATGTATGGAAAAAGTATATTTTGGAATTGTTTTTCTACCTAAGTATTGTGTTTGCTCTCCTCCAGTTTTTCTGTCTCTTGTGGTTTATTGAACCGTTAATTTTTCTCTTGCCTGAATATGAAGGTGTATCATTAACAATCAGCTGTCCACGGTGTGATGAACTCCTTTAGCAATTCCTCTTCCCAGTCCCTGGATTTGTATTGGAATTGTGTGTTGAGGAGAGTATTTAAGGGTGAGGCCACCTGCCCCTATACATAGACTGGATGCCTGAGAAGTTTTCCACTTGCTTTGCTGTCTTTTGTAGAATCCTAAATATTTTATAGTTTTATATATACTCTTGGTTTGTCAGAAATAAACATATTTCTTTAGCTTCCTTCATGGTTATGTGGAAGCATTTAATTTCAAGGATGTAGCAGTGTTTCTCTGTTATTCACTAGTTTCTTGGTTGTAATAAACTTATAGAGCATTTAAGAACCCAGAATCCTTCTTTCCTTAGTAGTGAGACTTCTCAAACAGTATCCTCTTTTAAGTTGAATGTTGAAACTTATAGTAAACTCTTCCTGTTACCAATGAAATAATTATGTCTGCTTAAAAACACTTTTTTTTCTTCAATATAGATGTTGCAATTCCTTCCTGCTATTTTTGAAAAATGATTCATAAGAAACCATGCAGAACATAGATGCATCCAGATTGAAAATGTTACATGCCCTCCCACATATAACAATGAGATGTGTGTTTTGCTACTAAGATTGCAAATACTTCATTGATGTCTGCATATAATTAAACGTGTTAGATTTTCTTTCCGGCTGTACTTACTGGCAAATATTTCCTGAATGCCAACAGCTGTTATTAGGAAAATACTCCCTGATCAACCTGCTGCTTCTGCATACGTTGCTTTATATAAAGCTTAAGAACACATTGGCTTTTCTTGCCTGAGTAACACTGGATGTGTTTCATGGATTAAAAGTTATTTTTTTTAAGCAGTTGCATATAACAAAGTTGTTTTTCTAACAGGATAAACTGATTTAAAAATGAGACTTAAAACATGAAAACTTAGTCATATTTTCATGTGGGTTACTAGGTAGGATATAAAGCATCCATTCTAAACAGAGCTTGCACTAGTTCCCATAAAGCTACAGCATCTAATGAACTTAGAAAAGAGTGGTTCTTTCACCAATGTTGGTTGTATTTTATGTGCTCTCTGCCTTGCGAATTCTATTTCTCTATTATCCACTGAGACTTTGGCCTGTCAGAAAAACTTTCGCAGTCCCCAGCCTCCCATCTGTTAGTCTTGCTTACAGAAACTGCCTCACATGCTACATAAGATGACACAATGTGCATGCAGTTCCCGGCAGGCTGTATGTAATAAGATGGTCCAACTCAGTTTTCCTGTGTGTTTTGTATTCTGTGTTTGTCTTCCCTCTTCCCCTTCCCATTGCATGGAGTGTTAGAAATAACCAGTGGTTCCCTATTGTCTTCTTCCTCATCCTGGGGTTTTCTTTCACTTCTTTGGCAGGGTGTGCAAACATGCCAGTTCAGCTTAGTTTTCTTTCTTAGCTACTTAAGACTATTGCTGGTACCTCTGTTTTTCAGCATTACCACTAGAAGTGGGTCATTTTTGTCCATGGTCAGGGACTGCTGGTTGAAGCCACTTGTCTGGCATACAAGTGACTAGGTATGTGCCAGAAGGATGTGAAATGGAAGAAGATCATTAACTGGCTCAAGGAAGGAAGCAACAAGAACTAGTGAATAGATACAAACATTTACCAGTATTTCCTTTCTGTGGTGGCTTCACACTTTTCTTACATGAGTCTTTCCATTCTGTTTGAGACTTTTAAATCTTTTGTTTCGTCCTAAAGACTTTTCAATTCAGTTTAATTCTTTTTAAAGATAAATCTAGGAAGGGTGAATGATTGGATCAATTTAACCTGCCTTTTCTGTTTTACTTTCTCAGGATTGCACAGTATATGAAACAGAGAATAAAATTCTTCATGTGGTGAGTAGTGTTTGTATTTCTATTAATAAATATATTTGTATAGACTACATAGAATTATAGAGCTATGTGTTTTGTGCTTTTTCTATGCAGTGCCAGTGTGATAATGAATGAGTCTCAGTAAGACTGAGTGAATGTATGGAACTACTTGTGAATAGGTAATGATGTTATGAAAGCTGAACTTGACATATGAGAACTTTGCAAGGGCTTGTGTTTGTCTGGCTCAGGCCTATCTGTTATTTGTAAGCCATGAACAGAAAAATGATTCTGAAAAATGGCATTTTTTTTTTAAGAGAACTGGTTGCTAGGCTTCTATGAAATTATATATATATTTATGTTAGTGATATAGTTTCATTTATACAGCCTTATTCCTTGTAGGAGCATGGAGCTAGCCTAGTGATAGGAAAATTAATGCAATTCTTTCCCTTTAAATTCTTAGCATAAGTACAGTGATCTGTTCCCAGCATCTGTAGTGCTATCGGTTATAAATAAAACAGATGAAAGTCATTGGGGCATCAGAACACAGGATGAGTTTGAAAGGCTGGTACTTTTATGGATGGAGAGTCAAAAGCTTGAGTAAACTTTGTCTGAAAACTGCACCTAAGTTTTGGATAATAAATTGCGTTTCATGTTGTGGCTGTAGTTTAGCGAGTATTAAGTTAACCCAGAGCTTGTTTCTAAGAGTTAGATACAAATATATATGCTTCCTAAGAGTGAGTAATGAATTGGTTTCATTTATTCACTATATTTCACATTTCGGTATGTTTTGATATCTTACTTTTCTTATTACCAGAGCTTAGTCAAGAAAATACTGCATTTCTTTATTTAAAAGGTGAGCTTGCCAGTAAATTTTGCTATACTTTTTTCAGTGCTCCCGTATCAAATGTTTGTCAAGCTGAATTCAATAAGCTTTTGGTGCTTTGATTTCACAGCGATGTGGAATAAAACATCTCCTTGTATTTTTAAGTTTCACTTACATCTTTCCCTTGTGAGATACAAAGAATTAGCAATTTTAGTTAGGCTGACATCATCATCTTTGCTAGGCTGATCTCTGCAAGTATTTAAGTAATGAATTTTTTAATTGCATAGACCTGGCAAAAGTTGAAGTGCTATAAGTTCGAAATCATTATGTATAGCTTGGTTTTCAATACATGTTTGTTTTCTGCTGTAAGAGCCAAGAGTTCTGACATCTGCTATACACAGTATATATCTTTTACAAATTTGCAAAAAGTATTATAAAGGGAGCTGGCAGTGTTTAGGGCTGATCAGTTATACAGTCTTCAACAGAAAATTTTGAGGAAACTGAGAGGTACTCGTTTAAGATATGTGAGTGCACAAATTTGTGACAGGTTTCAAAAGTTGTATTATCTTACATCATTCAGACTAACATAGACTTATTTCTTTAATCCACAGTAACGTCATTGTGGTCACAGGTGGACATATGTGTTATTGTGGAGAGCTTGATTAGCTTCTATGATTAGTGCTAAAGCTTGCAAGGAAACACGAATGGAGTGTTGAATGTTGTACTGAAGCCTAGGATTAAAAATGACTATGTGTTACACATGACTTGGATCATTTCTGACTGTATTGCATTTCAGCTGATGGATGGGATTTCATGGGGCAAAAGCTGACCAAAAGCAAGCAAGGATAGAGTTAAGTCTGTGATTGAATAATTAAAAGATGGGATTTGAAATCATATTTTGAATTTGAAAGGGAGTATTTTACAAGTGCAGCTGAAAAGGTTGATGATAGAATTGGAATTGAAAGCAGTCATGGTTCCCTCTAACCCATCTCCTTGGAATACAGAAAATGGTGTGGCTTTAACCCATTAGACAATCTGGGGAGGAGCAATCTAACAGGTAGATTTAAAAAAAAGAAGGGAAAAGCCTACTGATGTCAAAATCTTCAGAGAGTGCAGTGTCAAAGAAGAGAGGACACTGGATACTTTATGAGATAACAATAACTGAATGCATGAATACAAACTAGATTAAAAATGTTCTAGAGGGAGGTTAAGAATTTAAATCTCCTGTTATAGACTGTGTATCCAGTAAATTTGGGAGGTGAATGTTAAAAAGAAGGTTCTCTGATATAAAAAGAATAGTAGTCAATTTTGGTAAAGGTATAGAAAGAGTCTTGAATGAGAAATGCTGGGGGAACTAGCAAAGATTGGGAGGAGAGGACATGTATGCAGATATTATAGAGAGAAAAGATAAATTCTCTCTTCTGAAATTCAAAGACCAAGCTATTGCAAGTCCATTTTCTGAGTACATTTCCCATCTGCAAATTATGCCAACTTGTGGCAGTAACAGAAGTGGTGTCTGGCCAGCATCACATTCAGCTGCCTTTGAATGATCAGACACTAATGTATAGCTGTGTTCACTGGGATGACTTAGAGAGAAAATTGAATTCAAAACCGTGGGCTCACCCTGTATGATTTCCCATATGACATTCTCTTCATGGCACAAGGAAGCAAGGTTCCTCACAGAAGTGAAAGGCAATGACTTACAACTAATTAGCAATTCATGCAGTTAGTCTAAGGAAATCCTTGTTGCAAGGTATTGTTCCTACTAAGGATTGAAGTAAAATTTTAAGTGATCCTTTTTACATAAGTAAAAAAAACCTTCAGCTACAGAAATGAAAATAAATTAAATGACAGTTATGTAATCTTATTCTTCCGGACAGAAAGAAATTTACCACCTTAGGAGCAGATCATTGGATCAAAGTAGTTGATTTTTGTCTGCATTACTTGTTGGTGGTCCAATGGTTTACTTCAGGTTGAGCCTGTGTTCTGGGTTCTGAACATCTCCATTGTTCACGTGGCTCAAAGTGTTATTTTGGACTCACGTGCTGGGGTTCAGGGGCTGGAGCTCTGTAAGCACACATGTCCAGTGGGGATGTTGCCCCATTCCCCCTGGAGCAAGCCTATTTTGTGCCAAATCGGGGGGAAGAGGGCATGTGGGCACAGGCAGGGGAAGTGAGACCACTGTGCTGCTATTGAAGTGCATACATGGATACCTCCAAAGTTAACCTGTCACTGAGTCTTCACACTTTCCTCTAAAGCATGGTGGAGTAGGCAACATCCCTCACCGAAGGCAAGAAGCTCAATTAAATGACTGATTGATTTGCCTTAATAAGGTAGAGCCAAAAAACAATGTGCTCCTATTGTAACGGCAGTAATTTCTTTTGAAAAGCAAATGAATGCCCTCTTTTTTTCAGAGATGGCAGTGTGGGTGTTCATGTGGAGAGACTTCTGAATCACCTTGTCCATAGAGAGCATGTTCTAATGTCAGTAAACTTATTCAGATGTTAACTTTTTAGATATCACTGATATGTTTAAGAAATGGTATTCTGTGGAGACAGAACTGTATAGCTTTAGCTTATATTCAAGAAAGAAATATTTTTGTTTACTCCAAGCAGTTTGAGTTTCAAATGCTATATAAAAGCATTTTGATTGTCACTCACAATATTAGGTTAAGTAGTAAACTAATCTGTGTTACTCAACTAAACATATAAAGTGTGTCTAAACGAAAAAAGGTCTTATGGAAAAATGATGAAGCTTTAAGAAGAAATTACCTACTTCAAACTGTTTATTTCTTCTAAATTGAGTTGCAAAGTGTGTCAGCAAAAAAATCTCTTCTATAATTTTCTGCCCTAGAATTGCAGCTGTGTTGAAACAATTATTTTTAAAGACAGCCATATTTCTTAAAGTTTCTTTTGCAAACCAAACACTTGGTTTCTGTGGAATAAGAAGCATAAAACCACACAGGAATAATGTGTTGGTTTTTGCTCATTAAAATGTTGATGCTTCTGAAATATTCATGAATGCAGAGAAATGCTTCATATTTCTGCCACTTAATTTCCCAGTATGTTTTCTCCAGGCTACCTTTTTCTCAGTAAGTTATGTAATAAATAAATATTTAAATTATAATAATTGTAATACTTTATTACTATAAACAGAAAATAAATATCACCAGAAAATAATACCAACAGGAGTAGACAGCACTAGAAAATATTAACTTAAGAACAACAGAGTATGAAAGGATGTTAGGTGTGATGTTTGCTTCAAAATTGGAAATTAGTATGCTTTTGCTAGTTTAAATTTAGAATCTTTATATTGATTTAACCTGAGATGATAAAATATATGGAAAACTGCTCAGCTTCAAAGGGTATCAGTTCTGCTTATTTGGGGAGTTATAAGTTAATTGTTGCGAAAGACTGAATGGAGTTTTTAAATCTTTGAAGAATAATTCACTGATTCCATCCAGCTGTTCAAGGCTGTATATGATGGAAATATCTAGTTCAGATTAATCCATGTGAAGCAGTAGAGTATTAAAGTGAGAGCAAAGAAAGGACTAATTACAGAAAGTAGCAGCTGGGCTCCAGTCAGATTAATAATAAGTTTTAACTGAATTTTCTTTTTAGATTATCTCTATAAAAAAGAGCTTGTTTTCCTAAGGAATTTCACTCTCTTAAAATTACGCTGCTTTTCCTGCAAAAAAATACAATTTTACTGAGTTGTAAAACCGTAGAAAGTAGAACCGCAGAGTGAAGTTAGTATTCAGAAGTTTTTGAAAAACAAATGAGCTATTTAAATTTAAAACCAGTTACTAAATTGAAAAAGAAAAGAACAAGTAATGGATCAGAATGTTCCCTTTTTGTTAAGAGCCTTGCAGAAACCACAGTAACGATAATTCACTCCTGCCCACTGTATTTGAATATTTGTTAGAGAACTGTAATCGACATTGTCAAAGTTATCATTTTTATGGTCTTGTTAAAGGAAAAAAAAGCAAAAGTAACCACCTTCTTCCTTTCAAGAGACTATACCTTGCAAATTGGACCCAGCAAACTTCACTCTAACAGAAGTCTCTCATTTTGCATCCAAAAGAAGATTTAGTTCACTCTTTATACTTCATGTATATACAAATGCAAATCCAGACCCAGTTGGTTCTAAGATTGTCAGAGATACTGATTTATTCCCTACAGTACGACAAATGTTTTGGACTAAAATTAATTGCTGAATAATTATTTTGTTTGGCATGAACTAACTAGTTAGACTTCGTCCTGTATGCTCATGTGGCAAGTTGCTTCGTCTCAGTTAGTTGTAACTAAATGAGCTTTTTTATCTCCAAACGGATGAAACTTAACATTGCCGAGACATTTTTTTCTTACTTTTATCCCTGAATGTCCATGTGATTTATTGGCATCCTATCCTTCATTCAAATGACGTAGGTGAGAGAGTTGATGAGGGAGGCTGGTTCTTTTCTTGCCCTCAGCCCTGAGAATGTGTTTAAGCCAGGATGCGTCACTATTGCAAATACTTGGCAAGATAGATTTAAGCTTGGTCACCAGCCTGGGTAAAATTAGGGACAGGAACAAACACAAGTCTGTTTGCTTGACCAGAAATGCTTGGTGACCCTAGAACTGCCTGAATTGAACAGAAAAGAGATGAACAATTTGAGGAAAGGCCACGGCTTGTGGGCGCTTCTGAAGCTAGCCATGTCCCTAAGTACTCCCACTCTGCTGCAGAAGACAGACATTTTCCCAGCACAAATGGAAGTAGCCACAGTGAATCAGAACACATGGAAATCTAATTTACTTACCTTTGGGTCCTCATCCCCCTGGCTGAAAGAAGGAGCACTTGTGGAAAATCTGTTAGAAATTTGTACACTACAGTCCAAAAATACAGGTAGAAACTAAGTGTTATCTTTCATTCTTCATGCTCTGGGGTGTAAACTAGTTGCCTACTGAGTGAAAGAAGATATTTCTCCCTGAATTTTTACCAAACAACTAGATGCTGTGTAGTGATATTTTTCATCCTCCTTTGAATCATTTAGTTTTGCACATGAAGACTGTGGTGTAGCTTCAATCTGCAATTATAAGTTTGTCACTGAACAGAGAGGAGAATCCTGAATTTCTACCAAACAACTAGATAGTAGTGATATTTTCATCCTCCTTTGAATCATTTAGCTTTGCACATGAAGACTGTGGTGTAGCTTCAATCTGCAATTATAAGTTTGTCACTGAACAGAGAGGAGAATTTATTACTAAAGTCCAGTGATGAGTTGCTGGAAAAGCGAACTGAAGTCAGTGCTGTAAGGCTTATAGTGAGAAGAGGGACTGGACTGTGTGACAAAAGGAGAAAATGTAATCATTTGTTGATTTCTCTCAGTTGATCTTTTGTAACCTTTTTTTGTCCTGGCCAAATCTTTTTCCTTTGTTCAGCACACTGAAAGCTGGGTGCGGCTTGAGAAAAGCCGGGCATTTTTAATGCCTGTTGATTTTTGTAGGACCGCTTGGGTGCTCACCTTCCTGTGTGTCTTACAGCAGCTAGTACTGCATTGCAGAGGGAAATCAACAGTTACAAAAGATAAAGGATCCTGATCTTGTTAACAATGTTTTCATAAACAGAAATGTAGTTTTACAAAGTAATGAAAGGTAACTGTCATTTGAGAGGTGGAGTTATTTTTCCCCATAGCAGCCCTCACAGCCTTGTGCTTTGTGCTGGTGGCTAGAAAGGTGTTGATAGCACACCAGTGTTTTGGCTACTGCTGGGCAGTGCTGGCACAGCACCAAGGCTGTCTCTCCAATATTCCCCCCTCATCTGTAGGCTGGGGGTGGGCTAGATCTTGGAAGGGGACACAGCCAGGACAGCTGACCCAAACTGACCAAAGTGGTATTTCATACCATATGAAGTCAGCACAGCAATAACAGCTAAGAGAAAGGAGGTCGGGGGCATTTGTTATTACGATGTTTTTCTTCTGGAGCAACTGTGATGCTCACTGAAGCCTTACTTCCTGAGTAGTGGCTGGACATCGCCTGCTGATAGAGCAGCTTGGTGGGTACCTCATGTCCAGCCACAGTCAACCCACCACAGCCCTTTTTTGTGCCCAATGTGGGGTATGAGGAATTTGAGATAAGGATAGTAACTGAGAGAAGTAATGGGCAAAACAAGGACTGAACAATGTTAGACAATGGAATGATCATGGGCAATTTTGTCTGTTATAATTGTGGTGAAGGGACAAGGGGTGTATTGTCTGTAAATTGTCCACTTTCTTTTGGTGTTATCATGATGATACTTTGATTTTGGTGTGGAGAATTCTTTTTTGTTGATGTGAGTGAAGTTTATGATGATTGTGAAGGTTGTGTGAAGAATGTGGATTTTAATGTAATTCTTGAGGTGAGGGGTGGAATGTATTGGGTTTGCATGACAAGGTTTTGGTAGTGGGGAGCTACAGAGGTGTCTTCTATGAGAAGCTGCTAGAAGCTTCCCCTATATCCAACAGAGCCAATGCTCAATAGAGCCAATAGATGGATCCACCGCTGGCCAAGTCCGAGCCCATCAGTGATGGTGGTTGCGCCTCCCAAATTAAAAAGGGGGGAAAAAAACCCCTGTGTAACTGCAGCTGGAGAGAGGAGTGAGAATATGTGAGAAAAACAACTCTGCAGACACCCAGGTCAGTGAAGAAGGATGGGCAGGAGAGCCCCAGGCACCAGAGCAGAAATTCCCCTGCAGCCCCTGGAGAAGACCATGGTGAGGCAGGCAGTCCCCATGGAGCTCCACACTGGAGCAGATATCCACCTGCAGCCCATGGAGCATCCCACGCTGGAGCAGGTGGATGCCCACAGGGGGCGGTGACCTCATGGGAAGCCTGCACTGGAGCAGGCTCCTGGCAGGACCTG
>NW_010541066.1:67040-74793 GCF_000687285.1 Phaethon lepturus
CCCCACTCCCCGTCCCCCTGTACCACTGGAGGGTGGGGAGGAGGTAGAGAAAATCAGGAGTAAAGTTAAGCCTGAGAAGAAAGAAAGGGTGGGGGGACAGTGTTTTTAAGATTTTTTTTTTTTATTTCCTTTTATCATACTCTGATTTGATTGGTAATAAATTAAACAAATTTCCCCAAAGTCTGTTTTGCCTGTGATGGTAGGTGATCTCTCCCTGTCTTTAATCTTGACTCATGAGCCTTTTGTTATATTTTCCAGGGTCAAGCCACCACAGTCCTTCTTTGGTACCCAATGTGAGGCTTAAGGCAATAGCAGTTTTGTATTAAGCATGCTTACAGCTATAGTAGTTATTAAGTGGCAAGCTCCTGTGCGGGTCATGGAGATTGTTGGCTGCACTGCTTATCTCTATTTTGCTGAGCTTAGGAACATGTTAATACAAATCATGGCTACATGTTTTGCCCTGGCCTTACTGTGCTGGGGGAGCTATCTTGTGGAGAGGATGAGGGAATACATCTCTCTCTTCCTACCCGGGATTGATGTGGGTGGTTTTATTATGCAGCTTCCTGAGGTCCTTGTTCACCCTTAAGTGAGCTGTTTAATACTACTAATTAACAGCATATTATGGGGTTTGTGGAACCTGGTGTCATCCTGGTGTAAGAGAACACAACTTTTGGGTGAGGTGATACTGAAATGTGCCCTGATGTGGCTGGTCCCTGGATGGCAGGGTGTGCGGAAGGATTTAGGCAGGTTTCTTGGATTCCCTGGATGGCAGGGTGTGTGGAAGGATTTGGGCAGGTTTCTTGGATGGTTATCACCTCCCATAGCCTGGGACTTTACATCTGAGCAGGCAAGCAACCCTGGCAAACTGACACACCACCTGATAGAAGGGTGCCTTGCCTACCCCAATGAAAATTAGCAGATTCTAGCACTCTACTGGGGCCTGTTGAGCCACGGTTCAGTACTCTGAGGACTGTGTTTGAGGCAGGGACCCAAACAACAACTAGAGTAATTGCTCAAGTAGTGAAAAAGAAACAGTGGACAAAGAAAACAATGGGTCCATATCATCGCTTAGTAAGGGAGGAGGAAGAAGAGGAATGGTTTGATCAAGAAGCTGGTCCTTCGACAAAGAAATTGGAGGAAGGAGAGAATTCAGACAGGAGGTGGAAATTGCCCAGTCCCTGGCCTCATCAGAACTTCAAGACATAGAGAAAGATTACAGCTGCCAGCCAGGTGAGAGCGTTGCTACCTGGCTGCTCCGATGTTGGAATAACAGGGCCAGCAGTCAGCAATTGGAATGTAAGGGAGCCCACCAGCTGGGATCCCTTTCTAGAAACTGGGGAATTGAGAGAGGAATTGGAAAAGAGGCAGCGATGTGCAGCCTCTGGAGATGGCTCCTCTCAAGAGTGGGGGCACGATCACAAGGAAGATCTTGTGAACTCCCTGGGAAAGTGGACTACTGCAGATGAAGGCATCCAGTACCTGAGAGAATTAGCAGTTCTGGAAGTCATCTACAGTGATCCAGATAATGATGAGGTCTCCAAAGATCCAGTGGATGTCCTGTGCACATGGGCCATATGGAGGAAGGTGATTCACAGTGCCCCAGTGTCCTATTCTAACAGCTTGGCAGCAATGTGTTGCCGAGATATGCATACATGAACTGTGGAGACAGTGTCTTCTTGGCTCCATAGCATTGAAGAAAATCTCTGTATCTCTTCATCCCTATGGGCCAGCACCTTCACTGTCAGGGGCACCCCAAGAAATCAATATTCTCCTGGCCTGGTCAGAGGGAAGGGGAGCCCCAGGCTCATGCTGCATGGCGCACTCTGGTTCTTCCTGCATGACCGGGGGACGATATGAAGAAGTGGGATAGTGAACCCACCTTTAAGCTGGAAGCCCGTGCACGTGAACCGAGAGGGAAGACAGCTTTTAAGATGGGACGACCTAAGAAGTCTGTCCGCTTCATTGCTGTAGAGACACAGGAAGGCAATCAGCGATCTCCCAGACACAGAAGAACTGAGATCACCTGCCTTGGTCCCGGTGAGGGCACTTCTGGTCTGGTACTGCAAGGATCAGACAGTGAATACTCTGACCAGGAACGGGAATAGAGGGTCCCCTGCCTTTGGACGGGAAGAGGAAAGGGATGACCTGGTATACTGGACTGCGTGGATTTGATGGCCTGGCACATCAGACCCACACAAGCATAAGGCTTTGGTAGACACGGGTGCACAGTGTAGTCAGGTGCCATCAGGGTATAGGGGCACAGAACCCATCTCAGTCTCTGGAGTGACAAGGGGATGCCAAGAATTGTTTGTATTGGAGGTTGAGGTCAGCTTAATGAGGGATAAGTGGGAAAAGCACCCCATTGTGACCGGCCCAGAGGCCCTTTGTGTCCTTGGCATAGACTACCTCAGGAGAGGGTACTTCAAGGACCCAAAAGAGTACCAATGGGCTTTTGATGTAGCCACTGTGAACACAGAGAAGATCAAGCAGCTATAAAACCTGCCTGGCCTCTCTGAAGAACCCTTCATTGTGGGATTGCTGCGAGTTGAAGAACAGCAGATGCCAATTGCTACCAGGACGGTGCACCGGTGGCAATATCGCAGAGACCAAGACTCTGTGTCTCCCATCCATGAGCTGATTCATCAACTGGAGAACCAAGGAGTGATCAGTAAGACTCGCTCACCTTTTAATAGTCCCATATGGCCAGTGCAAAAGTCTGACGGAGTGTGGAGGTTACCAGTAGTCTGTCATGGCCTGAATTGAAGTGATGCCACCACTGAGTGTTGCGGTACCAGACATGTTAGAGCTCCAATCTGAACTGGAGTCAAAGGCAACCAAGTAGTAGGCTACAATTGACATTGCCAATGCATTTTTTTCAATTCCTTTGGCAGCAGAGTGCAGGCCACAGTTTGCTTTCATGTGGAGGAATTGACTGGAATTGACTGCCCCAGGGGTGGAAGCACAGCCCTACTGTTTGTCATGGACTGATCCAAACTGCACTGGAACAGGATGGTGCCCCTGAACATCTACAATACATTGATGATATCATCATGTGGGGCAACAAGGCAGAAGAAGAGTTTGAGAAGGGAAAAAGAGTAATTCAGATTCTTCTGAAAGCTGGTTTTGCCATTACAAAAAGCAAGGTCAAGGGACTGCACAGGTTGTACTGTCACCCGATTTTAATGAACTAGAATACACATCTATAATACAGCTGTGCTGAGTAGTTATGCTGAAAGATAATTCGTTCATGAATTGTTAGGAACAAAATGAGTAGCAAAAGTGCACTGTTTGTGTGCTTTTCTTCCACTCAAATTAATTGAGGAGCCTACATGCAAAGTATTATGTCAGTCCATTACTTTCCATCAAATAAAATGATAATTTTAAAACTTTTTATTAATAAATAGTAATAATAAAAATGTATTCCTCACATCTACATAATTTGTTAAATTGGCTTTGCATCTGTCAAGGTGAAAGTTCCAGTGAAATCTGGGGAGCTTAGGGAAAGTTCAGTCAAGCTAGAAGTAAAGTAGCATCAAACATACCCTTAGATTTAGACAGGGCTGCTGCTTGAATCTGGAATGAACGTGATGAGCCACAGTGTGAACTGTTTAGGAAGAGAAGCATAGAAAAGTCAAAGGTGGCTTACTTGGGTTTACTTTCTAAATACAACAGCATGTTGCCTCCATTAAATTAACATTGATCCAGTGCCATGTGGCAGCATCTTTTCCATGGGAGGTCCTGATCCACTGAATAGGTCCAAGGCCTTTTTCCATAAAGAGGCCTGGGGCTGAATTTCCCTCCTCCTCCTTCTCCCATACAAACAAATAAACACACACACACGCACACACACACAAAATGTTTTCCAACCCACAAACTGTGAATGAGATGTTTCTGAGAGCAAAGGCAAAGAAGAATGCATTATTTTGCCTGTGTCAGCCTCTGGGTGTTTCCAGTGAGAGCCCAGGTACCCTGTCTTTGCAGTGGGGAGAGGATTCCAAGTGTGCCCCTTGCTGTCCTGGCTCTGGGCAAGCTCGGAGTTCATGAAGATTTGCCTTTCACACAAGCCTGATAGACACTTGATCTTACTTACAGTCCATCTCTTTAACCAAAGAGTATTTAACCCAAATCATTTAAAAGTACAATAGTTAAGGGAAGTGTGTAAGATTCTGGAAGCATTGTAACACAAACAGGCTTATACTTTCAGAAGAAAACTAAAGGAGTTATTAGATGTTTTCTTGTAGCAGCTGAAAGCTTTGGATGGTTGGGTAGAACCTAAGCCATCTTCTAAAAAAATTGCTTTTTGTTCCCAAGGTCTTGAAATTATTCTGGAACAACAAAACCAAAATAAAATGCATAGTATTTGGAAATTTGATGAGCAGTTTAATTAAAAACAAATTAGCTAGTCATTCTTTGGAAGTCTGAGCAACATGAATATGCCAGTTTGCTATGCAATAGCAGTGAGTCTTAAATTCAAGATCCTCTTACAGCAAGCATCCTTTCCCCTCCAAAGGAAAGGACAGTTCTCACAAGCAAAGCAAAACATATTGTAATGAAATGAGTTTGCTGGACAGAACTATTCCATAATTACTAAGCAGACAATGTTGTGATTAGGTCCCATTATCTGGAGTCGCTATTTCCCAAGAAACTCTCTTTATGGGTGCAGTTAGTTAATGGCATGTTGTCTTACTGAATCACTCAAGTCTGCAAGTGCTCTATTAGAAGAAAAAGAGCTGTTGGTCAGAAACTGAGAGGAGTAATTCAAGAACTTTTGTGTTCAGTTTTCTGTACCTTCTGTTTTCTTTTGCTGTTTCCAGTCACCTCTGATACTAATATATGGTAATAAACCTGATGATATCATTTAACGGAGCCTTAAAAGTTCTCTGTCTTTAGCTTTTGTCTTCACTCTGTTGAGATCTGGGTACTCATGAAGTGGAAAAGATTTTATAGTAATGCAACAGAGTTTTGCTCCTAAATACCATTTTTCTAAGATGACAGTTACGTATGCATCCCCACATGTTGAATGGGTGTTTACATTTTGGAAAGGTCATAGAATTTGAAGCCTTAATCTGAAAGCATCCTCTAATCATAGGGTCTTCTCTAGGGACTTTGGTGTGGCTCATTTATTGTGCTTAGAATGGGCATGGCACTGTGCTGTTGGATGGCAGTATGAATATCTAGGATGGAAAGAAAGCCACAAGACGTGAAAGAGAATAATCTTTTAGAAATGCATAGAAGCATATGGCATATTTTTTTATCATCATAACTTGGTGATTTTGGCATCCAGTATTCCCAGAGCTCCTCTTGGGGAATATTCACACCACCTTGTTTTAGGGTTGCAACCAACATAACCATATTGGAATGCTGATCTCCATAGGTCTACTGTATAGACTGTCTGTGCCCCTCTCATGGAGAGGCAGAGGGAGAGCAGCTGCTTCAGGGAGCTATTTAATGTATCTCAGCTTAGGCTTCTGTTCCGTGCCACATTCTGGACTTGCCTCATTCCTCTCCTTTTCCCATCATTTGTCAAGACAGTTGAGGATTTTTTTTAATGAGGAGCCACATCTGTGAACTTGAAATGGCATACCTTGTGCTAGGTGGTAGAAACACTTTTTCTGTGCATTTTGGCATTTCTCTGCAATGCAACAGTTGGGAATAGGAGAAAAAAAAAATCATGCATCAATTTACTGTAAATAGAAGTTTCTCTGAAACTGCTAAGGACCCCATAAATTTAGTAGTTTTAGAAGAGATTAATAGGAAGAGTAGGTGGGTGAATACAAATCTAAAGATATATCAAAAATTCCGTTTTCATCACCAGAGAATGATTTATAATGTAGGTCTCTTCACTTTGCATGTGGAGAGCTGAGTGTTCTGTAATTTTCTTAAAATAATTTTTGAATAATTCTCAGTGCAGTTACAAGAGATGGAAATACAAATAACATTCCAGCACTGTATTCAAAAACCCCCCAAAACAGGAAATTTAAGCTTTTATTTTTATTATGAAATTTTGTATCATTTTTACCTCTTTCAAATGTGAGCTCAAAGCAATTTTCATGTATTCAAAAAGCCATAAAAACAATTTTGCAATAAAGTTCACTTTTTCACTTCTTCCTAATTCAGGTAATGCACAAAGCATTCTTAACCCCATTTTATGTATTATTTGACTTTCTATTTTCAGTGATGATTCTGCATTGTGAAATACAGATAAAGCAGAAGGGGGGGGTGTCTATGCTTGAAACTAATATCTCTGGAAGAAGGTCATGTTGGTAATACAAATTTTATTATATTTTGCATTTGATTCTGATTTCTCTATTTATTCTGAAACATTATTGTTGAATAAAATAAGCCATCTCTATACAAACCTAAACTTCCAACTGTTTGTAAATAATTTAAAAAGGAGAAAATTCCAAGGTAATGGTCTGTAACAGGATTAAAATGTCACTGTTACTGGATTACTTTTTTTTTTGCTTCTATCACTTAAGTTTTTTACGTTTCTTTTTAATGTAAGATACTTGTAGTTTAGCATTTGGAATTACAATGGTGATTTGGCAAGGAGGTTATATCCAGTTTTATGTTATTTTTCCATAGCATTATTGTAGCTATTTTTTAACTTAAGAAGTATCTTCTGCAGTCTTGGAAGAGTGTTTGGTGCATCAGTCATGTGCGGTTGTGTTTCAGTCATTTGAGGAGGCTGGTTAGCTTTTATCTTTTGAATTTGAGAGCAGTTAAGCTGGTTCTTAATTGGTTTTGGAGGTACCCAGAGTTTTGGGACCAGAAGAATGTCCCTAATCCCTGAATTTGCTGACAAAACACGTGTTTGGAAACCTGAACCGAGAAATCAGTTTTACTTGCTGACTTTCACGGAAAACATGGAAACTCTCAAAAATCATTTGCTTACAGAAATATGAGAGAATGATAGGAAAAAATCACAGCTTCCCTGCTTCTGAGAAGAGGGAGTTCAGGAAGTGAGAGATGAGGAGATACACAGTACTCTGTCACAGTCCCAGCCTTTTTAGAAACTTATTTACTTCTATCTTGCTGTGAAGAGGCTGCCAGGGATAACAGGTTTAAGAATTATCCCATCGTGAAGTGGTTATTTATTGTAATCTTCATGCCTGCAGTAGTAAATTATGCTTGGCAGCAGTAGAACATGAGAAACTCAGTCCAAAGTCAATTAGCATGTTTTATTACTATAGAATAAACTTCAGAGTTAATGGGAGTTACCCATCATCATTAAGAGCCTGATTTTCATCTGTGCTGAACATCTGCGCATTCAATGGAAATTAGTGAGGTTTGAGGGCGCTTAATGTCATTGCAAAAGATGTGGGCAGAGAAGGGGGTTGGAGCTCACCACGTGCTCCCTGCGTGCCTGAGCACAGCTCAGAGGCAGGGCACCTAACCCTGAGAGTGCACGGGAGCAGCTTGTGCAGTCCCTTTTTCTCTCTACTCGGATGCAAAAGTGCTTGCCTCTTGTTCTTCCCTGGCCTGACGCCGTGTCACAGGGTCATCATAGAAAACGGATTTTTTTATTGTGCTGCTTCTCTGAGGCCTTTTCCCGTCCTCCTTCATTCCCTCTGCCTTGTAGATTCAGCAATGTGATTTAATATGTATTTTAAAAGTGCCATGGTTTAAGTTGTAGGTTGATATGCAAATAGTTAGCAATGGTTTGCTTCTTGTGACATTTTATTTTCTTTTTTCTTTCCTAGTGTAAAACTCTCTCTGGCGTCTGTGATCATATTATCTCACTCTCTTCCGA